>NC_039269.1:6789203-7001703 GCF_003368295.1 Carassius auratus | reverse complement strand
CTGATGGTTTTGGTGACGTCGTCAGCTGGAATTCCTCAGGACTGAATCACAGCTTACCTTCGAGTTCATCGATGGTCTTTTCCAGCTTGTTCACACTCCTTTCTGCAAACTCAGCACGAGTCTCGGCCTACAGGGGGAAATGCAGAGAGCAAAGATGTGAAAGGTCAGAGAACGGCATGCATCTGGCCTACGAAAGAGAGACTTGCATGCAAAACTGTGAGAATGCACCGCTGGTTTAGGTTAAACACTCACCTCTTTCAGTCTATCAGTGAGAACTTTGATCTCCTCTTCATACTTATCCTCTTTCTCTGAATACTGCAGACAGAAAACAAGCAAAGGGTTAATCAGACCACTGGTTCTCAACTGGTTTTTCTTCAGGTCTCAGATTTAACCCTGGATCAATCAAGTGGAAGTTTTCGCAAATTGTAAAAGTACTGAAATGCATTGAAAAGAAATGCATTTTATTGACCCAGCAATAAAAATACTACTAAAACTGAATAGACAAGGTAATAATTTAATAAAAAAATAAATAAACAGTGTGATTTATGAGCTTAACGCTATATAATCAATAAAATAGCCTCATTCATGAGAAAGTTTCTGTGCAAATTATTCATTTGTAAATCATCATTCATGAATCATCATATTCAATTCAATGCAACAGCTCAGATCAGAATGCATTATGAATAATTTACACAGAATTTTGTTCTGCTCTGTGGTATTATGAGTCATTGGTCAGCTGACTTACCTTATCTGATTGAGCTTCTAAAGACTTGAGGTTGTTGGTTACGTTTTTCAGTTCTTCCTCCAGGTCTCCTCCTTTACTGTAAAAGCATAGATAAAAATTGGTAGACTCTTAAAAATAAAGACTCTAAAAGGGTGTTTTTGGAGGGATGCTAAAGAAGAACTGTTTTTGGTTTCCTAAAGAACCCTTAAGAAAAAAGCAAGTTTCTGAGTAAAAAATATCGGAAGCTTGTTTCCACCCCTGAAAAAAAAAATATTTTTTTCGTAATTGTGAGTTTACATTTCTCAGAATTGCATGAAATAAACTCGCAATCTTGCCTTTTTCTCAAAATTAAACTTGTATTTGCGAGTTATAAACTCAGTCAGAATTGCTTGATATACAGTAAAATCACAATTGCAAGCAAAATGTTGGAATTGCGAGGAAAAAAGTCTGAATTTCGAGAATTGTGGGATATGAACAAATCAGACTTTTTCTCGCAATTATGGCTTTTTCTCGCAATTGCGATTTTATATCAAACAATGCTGATTTTATAACTAGCAGCTACAAATTTGTCTCGCAATTCCAAAAAAAAAATGTTCATGAGTTTATTTAATGCAAAAATCAAAATTGTGAGATTAAGTCGCAATCATTTTTTTTTTTTTTTTTCATGGGCAGAAACAAACTTCCATAATTTTTACTCACAAGCTGCTGGTAAATTCACATTGAATTAAGCAGGAAGTAGAAAGCCTAAAATACAATTTTCTTGTAAAACATACTAAAAAAATCAGTCCTGACTTTATAACTCACAAAAAAGTCAGAATTGTAAAATCTAAAATCTGACTTTTTTAAATTTCTCACAATTGCACAATTGTTTATTCGGTGGCTGAAGCGGGCTTCCTGGGAAAACAGTTTCAAAGCAAACCCATTTGTTTTTTCAGTGTAGGTCAGCAAGTCGTGTTGTGGTTAACTGAATCTGCCTGTGTGTTAGTTAAAGATGTGTACTAACAGTTCTGCAATCCCTGCTCTCTCTTCTGCTCTTTCCAGTTCAGTCTCCAGAATCACCAGCTTCCGAGCGACCTGCAAACACACAGAGGACGTCCACAGATCCACTCCCGACTCAAACCGTTTGAAGAGTGTGTGTGTGTGTGTGTGTGTCTGACCTCTTCATATTTGCGGTCGGCCTCCTCAGCGATGTGTTGGGCTTCTTTGAGCTGTATTTCCTGAATTTCCATTTTCTCCTCATCTTTTATCGCACGATTCTCAATCACCTTTATTCCTCTGGATGCAAAAAAACAAAAACAACAACAACAAAGAAATGCATGATTTGTTATGCATTTCATGACAGCAGTTCTTAGTGAACAATTTCATGATGCATGATTTTTATTGTGCAACTGATGCACACCAGTAGTTGAATAATAATGTGCACAGATGCATGTGTTTGTTTGGACCTCTCGCTCTCATCCGCTGCTTTCTCGGCCTCTTCTAGTTTCTGGAGCGCCGTGGCCAGTCTCTCCTGAGCTTGGTCCAGTTCCTCCTCCACCAGCTGGATCCTGCGGTTCAGAGCGGCCACGTCTCCTTCCGCCTGGCAACAGAGAAGCAGTGCTTAAAGAGTCCGGCTACGAGGCAGGATCCAAAGATCCTACAGGAATGCTATTAGAAGCTAGTCTGGATCTTAAAACAATCTGCTAAAATCCTTCTGGATAAACTGGAATTCTAACATAACAAAACATTAGGAAATAAAGAAATGTCAGCTTATCCAGTAAGATCTTTGTAGATCCTTGTAGGATTGACACCTAATAGAAATGTACAGATATTAAAAATAATAATAATCTTTACTGATCTCATTTGTCTTTTTGATTTTATATTATTTATGCCCTCCGTTGCCAATAATAGTACAAGTTTGTGTTTAAAGTAACTAATAACTACAACTGAAATAAAAATGTTTAAAAGAATAAATAAATCTACTGTGAAACACAACAAAATTACTATTTTTTAAACTATAATCAGACAATATAAAAATTAAATCTAATTCAAAATATTAACAAAAACTATAAAAGTATATCACTGCTTAGCTTAAACTTATTTTATTTCAGCTAGTTGCCAATTAATATTTCTAAATATTTTTCACCTCTTTAATAAACCAAACATGTTCTAAATTAATTAATAAATAATACAATATATTATAAATTTTTATATATTATATAAAGTATATTATAAAGTATATTTTAATATAAATATATTATAATATATAAACATTTATATATAATAAATAATAATAATATTCAAAAATGTTATATAAAATATAAACTTTTTCTGATTTTATATACAAACATATATATATATATATATATATATATATATATATATATATATATATATATATATATATATATATATAAACTGACAAAATGAAAAAGCTATAATCTCCATGATACTAAAATCCTTTTTATTTTATAAAAGCTAAACTAACTGTTTCTAAAAGAGAACTGTAAGCGTATGTGAAGCTGATTCTTTCAGTTTCACTCATTTGAATGAGAGTTTTCCTCTGGCCACGCCCACTTCCTCTAACACAGAACAGAGTGGGCCTCATGCCTTATAAGGTGCTCAAACACGCATCTGATTATCATACCATTATGAGTCTTTAAAAGCTGCAAATACTTTTGGTCTTTAATGCACAAATATCAGGACACTAAATGGATTATTGGAATGAATCCTTTGTGCTGCTCCACAGATACACAGACAGGAGGAATGTTAGTTAGATTCACTTCTAGCTTCAAAAGTAAATCAGCTGTTGATGCTTTACTGAGATTGTAATGTGTCTCATTTCAGCTGAGATGAGGAAGCAGATCACGACGGAGTCTCCTGCAGTACAGTCATTTACTGCATCTGCTGATGTTTTGGATCTGCTTTCCAAAGATATATGGATAAAAGGGCATCTGGGTCATGGTTTTCTAAAGAGACATATGTTTGGATGAAAGCACACAGCAACAAATCAGACAGGAAGTGAGAATGTGAAGAATGTCATGCCCCCGACTAATTGTGGACAGCCGTTTCCAGGAAAAGGGGCTGTTGTGTGGTTATATTAGTGGTCAGTTTAATCCTTTAAAAAAATTGTGAAAAATGTCCCAAATTAATAAAAAATTCACATAAACCATAATATAATACTATACATTTTTACATTAACATTTACATTTAGCTGTTTTTTTTTTAAAGAAAAGAAAAGAAAAGGTAAGTGCTGACGAAGGTAAAAGGTCGAGAGTTAGATGTGGAAAACATTTGGAAGTGTTTTCCAGATTCAGTCATGTAGGCTTACTTTCAAAATAATATTTTTCTTTCCACCAAATAGAGAAGAAATGCCACTTTAACACCCAGGACAAAGTGGTTTCACCAAACCCATCTTGAGTAATTTTTTTTTTTTTAAATCAGTGCTTTAAGTGGGCCGGTACACACTGGTACTCAGTACCGCCACTTCCAAATAGACCTCTTGAGCATACCACCACCTCTCCGTTCGCCCAGGACGTGCTTTTAGCGTACTGGTACGTTCATTTGGACATCTGTTTTAATAGAGGTTTTAATCCTTTGCCTTCACTGCTGCTTTTCAGAGCGCCCTTCACAATGCACGCTTCCTAATAATTCCTAGTACGGAGTATGGAGCATGAATCACTTGAACCAGTTCGGGAGTTCGGAGCAGCTTCGCGGATCATTTGAATTAGTTCGAGAAATCGGAGCGGGTTCGCGAATCATTTGAGTCAGTTCGGGAGTTCGGAGTGGGTTTGCGAATCATTTGAGTCAGTTTGGGGAACGCAAATCATTTGAATCAGTTCGGGAGTTCGGAGCTGCTTCGCGGATCATTTGAATCAATTTGAGAGTTCAGAGCGGGTTCGCGAATCATTGAGTCAGTTTGGGGATCGTAAATCATTTGAATCAATTTGGGAGTTCAGAGCGGCTTCGCGGATCATTTGAATCAATTCGAGAGTTCGTAGCGGGTTTGCGAATCATTTGAGTCAGTTCGGGAGTTCAAAGTGGGTTCGCGAATCATTTGAGTCAGTTCGGGAGTTCAAAGCGGGTTCGCGAATCATTTGAGTCAGTTTGTGGATCGCGAATCATTTGAATCAGTTCGGGAGTTCGGAGTGGGATCACGAATCATTTGAGTCAGTTCGGGAGTTCAAAGCGGATTCGCGAATCATTTGAGTAAGTTTGGGGAACGCGAATCATCTGAGTCAGTTCAGGAGTTCGTAGCGGGTTCGCGAATCATTTGAGTCAGTTCGGGAGTTCAAAGCGGATTCGCGAATCATTTGAATCAGTTTGGGGAACGCGAATCATTTGAATCAGTTCGGGAGTTCGTAGCGGGTTCGCGAATCATCTGAGTCAGTTCGGGAGTTCGGAGCTGGTTCGCGAATCATTTGAGTCAGTTCGGGAGTTCGGAGCTGGTTCGCGAATCATTTGAGTCAGTTTGGAAGTTTGAATGCAGTAATGCAGTAGCTCTTTCTAAGGGTATTTTTTCAAAATCCTTTTGCACATTTTATTTATGTTCAGTAGGCTAGTTCTGTCTAGCTCAAGCAAATCCACAAACGAATAAAAGGATTTATTATTAAGGTTGCCTGTTGACTGCTGTATATTAAAGCCCTTCAATATAGTTGTTGTAACCTCAGGGGATGAGGGGAATCATCAAAACAAAAAAAATGCACATTCAACACAAGCTGATTAAACCACCAAGTGTTTAAAAGTCTTTCCACCATGGTGATATTTCATATGAGATTAATTTTCTATGATAGTATGAAGTTTATTTTTGTAAGTTCATTAAAGTCTTGACAAGAAAGTAATCTGCTAAAAACCTCCACCAGATGAAGTTTATTCATTTAACACAGGTTAACTATAGCGGGGTAAGTTGTCACAATTGGCAACCTGCTGCTTTTATTGACACTGATTTGCACATAATAACCTTTCTTCAAAAACATATTTTCCAGCTAAATGTAAATGGTAAAACAATCATAAAACACAAAAATCCCCCCAAAAAACTACTAAACTCTTTTTGTGTCCATCAGAAATGAATGAAAGAGAAGATAAAATTTTTAAATATAAAACACATGACATTTTGCCTTGATAACACAAACCCTTGTTTTCTCTAGCGATGGTTTATAAACCTTAATGAGGGTAGATGTTTTAAATGTATAGCCTACAGTTTATTCATTACAATATTGGTTAGTCAATGCTTTGACGTTTTTGTGTTAGCCTATATTTAGTTTAGGGTTAGGGTAAGTAATGGTGACAACTAGCCCCATTCTCTAACCTACTGGAATTTTTGATTTGAGTGTAAAATTCACTAAAATACTCATACTGTTAAATAATTTGTGCAACTGGTCTTTTAGTAAAAACTTTTTTCAGGCAGCGTGACAACATGCCCCGGTGTAGCATCACGCTAAAATACCGTGAGAAACATGCGCTAAAGTGTGACAACTAGCCCCGGTCTGCACTATTTTTGTTCAGCGAGGACCGAAACGCGCGAAAAGCAGCAGACAGAAGCAGTAGAGAAAGAAAGAGGAGTGCAAGGATGGTGATTTCCTCACTTTGTCCCGCAGGTCTCGTTCATTGTCCAGCTGCGTCTCTAGAAACTGCGCCCTGTCCTGCGCATCATCCGCCTGCTGCTGCAGACTCTGGATCTTCCGCTTCACGGCGTCTAAAGACTTCACAGACATCTCCAAAACTTCATGCAAACCCCCTGAGCGATCTGCAAACTCCGTGTGGAAAGGCGACTTTCTAAATAAACCAAGAGCGCGGATTTGGATCAGCTTCTGTGCGTCTCAAAACCGTCGCAAACTTTCCATTTGCGCGTCGCTGAATCGCGGAGCCGAAGAATGAGGAATTCTGGAAAAAAGGGCAGGAATGCGCAAAAATAGTCCAATCCCAGGAAGAAGATGCGGGTTTCAGATGACATCAGGGGGTGGTCTTCCTGTTTGACTCCTGCTGCTATTATGTGCTGACTTCTGGACATATTTGGTGTTTCTTATGAATGACCATGCTGTGATTGCGATGCATCATAATTGAGATATGACTGCTGAAAATCCTCAGTGCACAGAAAAAAAACAGTAGTTGTATTTATGCATTTATTAATGCATTTATTTAAAACATGAATTCTGTCATTTTTCTGAAACTTCATCCCCATCACATCACAGAATAAGTATTAAGATTAATAGTATTACGTTTTGGGAATGAGAGGCTTTTAAAGAAAATGTATTGTAAAAATGGCTTAAACAGACACACATCACAATTGAGGTCTAATTGTTTGTCATTTATATAAATTTATTATTAATGTATGTATTACATTTAATACATTAATACATACAATGTTGTTATACAATATTATTGTCAAATAATACGTTTAATACAGAGGGTATGACTATTTTGATGTGAGTTAACATATACTTTACATACTATATGTGTGTGTATTGTGTATGTATAAATACACACATACATGTATACTATATTTATGTGTATGTATATATTTTGCAGCCCTAATTTAAATCAAACACATCTGCTATTTACACACACACAAACATGCATGCAAAATGCACAAGATTTAAAGTAAATCTCCACCCGAATCTAGACATATGTAGCTCGAGTCCTTCCACAGCTTCTTCACATTCTCCATATGTTCCTCAGCACATATTCTTCAGCAGGAAGTGCTGTTGTAATTGTAGCAGTTATAGGGCAGACGTCTAGTTCCCAATCTGACTGCATTCTGATGAATTTCACACGCTGTGCTCGGAAACACGCTCTCACAACCTCCAGACAGACATAGGTCTATTTTCTGGCTCAGTAAAGTGTACATAAAAAAGATCGATTCGGCTCCACATTCTCATCGCATGAGCCACATAGAAAAACGTATGTGCTGAACACACAGCTTTGAGTGCACATTTTTTACAATTTATATTAATGCACCATTATATGACAGCATAAAGTCAGGATAATGAACTGCATTACTTGGTAGAAGAATCGTTTAATACAGTTATTATTAATAAACATCATTATTTTTTTATGTCAAATCAGCTTAACGCGAGGCTTTGAGTAACCCACAGCTTTTTATAATCAGTTACATGATGCTATCATAATACCATTTGTATTCCATTCAGTCAATTCCAGCATGTGTGGGAGTGTTTTTCGGCTGGAGTGTGTGTGTGTGTGTGTGTGTGTGTGTGTGTGTGTTTCCCCCAGCAGAAGAGTTGGATTCATTAGATTCAAGAGCTGAAGTTTCATTGTTTGCTTTAGTTGAATTCCTCACATTCCTGGGCTCTCTCTCTCTTTCTCTCTCTTTCTGTGTGTGTGTGTGCGTGTGTTTGTTGTGTGTGTGTGAAAAGAAAGAAATTAAGTCAACTGCTCTGTACAGACCTATGCTGTTGCCTTGTATAGAAATATTACACAAATAGTGAGACGGTGCTGTAATGATCTACAGTATATCCAGATGGTGAATGTTTTATGCACATGCAATGAATTTGAAACAAACTATGAGTATTTTTAAAGCTTGTGCTAAGTCAGATTTCAGACTGCTTTTACAAAACCTGAATTGCCTGCCTGTCAGGCCGCATTCTTTCAATTACAATAGTTTGGTTTTGCATGTTGGCAAGCTAATGCTGTCATTTTTAAATCAGTATAAAACACAAATATTGAGTGAAATAGAAAAACGATGAATATTTGAAAGAATATTTATATTTAAAGCAATGCATACTGTGAATGTCAAAAGAAGGCATTTTTTGTCATCTAGCATTTGGAAAAGCCAAAATACTTTTAGGATGACTTTAAATTGTTGTCCAGGTTTTGGAACAGAGCTTATTTGCCATACGATAAATACATGCAATAGATATAAGCGTCTGCCAAAAACATAATGTAAGTGTACAGGAATACAACATTTTGGAATATTATTATTATTATTTTTATTCTTTGCATTTATTTGATCAGAAATTTGACATTTTAATGCAGTTTAAAATAACTATTTTCTGTTCGATTGTGCTAAAACTTATTTCTGTGATGCACAGCTGTATTTTCAGCATCATTTTTTAAGTAAGAGAAAGGTTTTGTTTTTACACTGTCCCTTTAAGAAGTATAGCCTACATTCTCTCCCACTGCTTTAAAAGAATGCAGCTCTGGGATGGTGGACGTCACGTCCAGACAGTTTTTTATAATGATTCTCGGTTGTGCAGCTCCGGCTCTCATGCTTTGTGGTCTAGATTTTTTCCTGATGGGTTTCAGAGGTTGCCCTCACCCTAAATATCCATTTCCTCTGCATCTGAGCCCGGATTCCACAGCTTTCCGAGCTTGCTTTGTTGAAAAAAGGCTGATGAGTTCAAGTGAGCCTTGCTAGAAAATTGCACACTGAAGACGTTTGACGTCTCTGGGGCGTCCGGTAACAGAATGAGAAAGACATTTATTCAAGGCTGTCAGCGGTAGCCAAAACGGAATGTGGGGAAATTTTTCTTCTCTTTTTTTTTCCTGGCATGCTCCCACTATGATTAAAGCATCTTTGTTGCTGGAATGAGAACAATCTGTCTGAAGCTTCCCATCACGACCAGGTGCAAAGATTTACCAGAGAGCCACATGCGTATAAAAGCAGTGAGGGACTCATTATTATGATCCCATACGTTTTTGATTTAGATGATGGTGTTTTACCGAAATCCGGCGTCTTATTGAAGAAAAAATATTTTATCTGTATAAACAGGGTCTAATGCTTGAATACTCACATCTGTCGCCTTTTTCTCAGACAGCTCCAGCTTCTCCTGAGCGTCTTTGAGAGCTTCTGAATATCTGTCCAGTTCATCTTCAGTTCCTTTCAGTTTCTTCTGCAGAGCAAGCAACTCGTCTTCCAGCTAAAAAACCAAGAACAGAACATAAGATTAACAGATAGATAGATAGATAGATAGATAGATAGATAGATAGATAGATAGATAGATAGATAGATAGATAGATGAACAAAATGATTCACTTAAGATATTGACAAGTTTGCGGTCATCCCTGTTGCTTGTGTGCCTTTTCCTTCAATTTCTTCCTTCTAGTCAACTTTGCATTTAATATGCTTTGATACAGCACTCTGTGAACAGCTAGATCTCTGTGACTTCCCCTCTTTGTGGAGGGTGTCAGTGATTGTTTTCCATTCACCATTGACAAGTCCGCCGTCTTCCCCATGTGCTTTCAAAGAATAAGAGATACCCAGAATTTATATTGTATGGATGGTCACGAATGAAGCTTAAATGTAAATATTCTTATATTTTGAAATACTGGAATTTTATGAGTTATAATCTCTAATCATTCAAATCAAAACAACAATGAAAAACTGTATACTCACACTGTATATAATAAAATCTCCAGCTTCAACTACTACAATAAATATTAATACAATATAAAATATGGAGATATTTACTGCATATGAAATGCACCCTGAGCTACAGTTCTAAATAATATAATATAATATAATATAATATAATATAATATAATATAATATAATATAATATAATATAATCATAAAATGAATGTTAAAATACATTTATGCAAAATATTAATTATGTAACAGCTGATGTTAATTTATTAAGGCATTTTAATCAAAGATTAAATTAAAATTGATTTTATTATTATTAATAAGAATACTGTTTATATAAAAAATTAAAAAATACTTTTATTCAAAATATTTTATACAAGTTATTAATATATAATTTTGTAATTATTTTATTTATTTCCATTGTAAGGTGTAGAGTTATTTTTTTTTTCTCCCAACCACGTGCTATTCTGTATACAGTGATCAAAGTAAATAATATAAAAATAAATAGATAAATAAGATAGTTTTTCCTTTTTCCATAATATAAAGAACCTTGGAGAAAAAGATAGATTCAATAGATTTTTAATGCTCTAAACATTAAGTAAAGAAGCTTTATTCTGAATGAAGATTTTAACATGGAAGTCAAACTCAAACACTGTCAGGCATCCGTTTAACATCCCATAAGAACAGCTCATGAGTCAAATGAAAATGTGCAGAAGTTGTATGTCTGAATGTTTGGGGATGTTGAGATATTTGTGGGATGCTGTACTCCAGAGAGCCATAAACAGCTCCAAACACAGAGAAACAGCTGGCACGCTTCTGGATTATTCCTGTGCTCCTTAAAGTCCTCACCATTCCCGCTGATGCCCGGAATATCTGGGAATGAAGCCACCCTCCTTCAGTTTCCCTTAAAACCAGTCAACCATGTCAAATGCCATATTGACAAAAATATAGGGAATTATTTGCATTTAGAGATTTCTTTGGCTGCACTTATTGTTCCATAAAGACCTTCTATCACCCATGGAATCTCTTTAATCCACAAAAGGTTCTTTATATTGGAAAAAGTTTCTTTAGATAATGTTCTTCACACACACACACACACACACACACACACCCACACGTGCAAAATGGTTCTTTAAGGAAGTGATCACTGAAATTATTTTTTTGTAGAACCAAAATGTTCTTCTATGCAATCCCTGCAAAAAAAAAAAAATAAAAAAAATAAAATGAAATAAAGAAAACTCCCTTATATTTCAGCTCTTTTCTTTAGCATTGCCGAATGCATGCAAAGTTCTGAAATAGGATTTGTGCACCACTTGTTTATACTTTTCCAAAATAAAATAAAGTAAATGCATATATATATATATATATATATATATATATATATATATATATATATATATATATATATATATATACATACATACTCTTATTATTATCATTATTTTAAGTTATATTTTCCTCCAATTTATAGTTTCCAGTATCAATCATAATCGTCACAAAAGTTCAAAAATCTTGCATTTTAAACACACACACACACACACACACACACACACACACACACACACAAATCTTCTTAAATCTATTCGAATGGATGGTTAACTAAATAAACAAACATATAAGAGGGGATTTATTGTATTTCATTTATTATTAAATAATTTACAAACAATAGAAAAAACTATTTTACAAAAAAATCCTGAAAATGTAGGAATTACTTTGAAACTCTTTTCACTCAGAAATGGCTGGTAAACTACACAAATACTTAAAAAACAAAAAAGCAGCATTTTATTAAATCTGAAATGTTGAAGCAGACTAATTTTAAGCAGTTATACAGAAGTCTTTATGGTAAAACATTTAAAAAATCATGCAAAATATTTTTCAGTAAAGTGTCCAAACTTTTAAACAGCATACAGTACATCTGCAAGTAAACCCATCTGATAGCATCACTGCAGAATGGCATCACCAACACTTTCTGAGTCTCACCTGTTTGCACTTGTCTTCCGCTGCCTTCCTATCAGACTCGGCCTGCTCCGCTCGGTCCAGGGCGTCCTCCTTATCCAGCTTCAGCATCTGCATCTTCTTCTTAATGGCCTCCATTTTGCTCTATCTGCTCTTGGAGTTTCTTACCAGAGAGAGAATGAAGAGGAAACCGAGAGGCTTCGGGATCTAGAGCAAAGTCAGACAGAGAGAAAGGAATCTCATGCTTTTCCTCGTCAGACGAGGAGGTGGAGTGATGCCTGAAAGAGAGAGAGAGAGAGAGAGAGAGAGAGTCCACACTGAAACACATCATGAGCCGGAGGAGACCCCTTCCTCACACACACACACACACACACACACATAAACACTAAAATGTGCAGCTCCCCCTCCTCGAGCAAACTTTTCCCCCACAGAACGTCTTAAAGTCAGCCGATTCCCTTATTTGGAGCGAGTGCATGAAGCAAGAAGTGCTTCAGAGGGTTTAGTGGCTCCTCAAACTCCATTAAACTAGTCACTCTGACCCTGATTAAAACACAGCCCTGATCTTACTGTGAATGATTCATTAATGCATGTGAGAGGTTTATCAAACTGCAGTCACTTGCTCTGATTCTAAAAGACTTTCCTTCTGATGTCATCAATACCTTTTCTTTTTCAATCAACATTCTGGTATTTAACAAATTAGCACCGATTTTTCATGACTGAATCAATATAATAAATTAATTTCACACTTGAAATTATCATCGAGTGTCCTGTTTTAATCAGAAATATCACAGAATTTCACAAAAATCTAATTTAAAATCTACATGTGGTTAGTTTAATTAAAACATAATTAAGTTCTAAATAATTAATTTTAAATATTTAGATACGCAAGCAATAAAAAAAACCATGCACATAGATATAGTTTATATATTATATATAATGTGTTATTAAATAATTAATTTAGAACATACGGTTTAAATATAAAATAATTAAAGCCACATGCAACAAAATTTACTTTAGTAAAAAATTATCTAAAATACGTAATTATTTTATTATTTAATAAATACACACATTTATATGTTACATATAATTTAGTATTAAACTATTTTGCAAAAAATCTCATTTTAGGCTTAAATGTTTTTGCATAATAGAAATATATGATTTTCAATTGTATTAATTATTAATTAATTAAAATTAATTACTATTTTAAATAATATGTAATTATGTAATGTATATATACATTTAAATTACATATTTCTGATTAAAAAAAATTTAATTAAAAGAAAATTAAAATATATATTTTTTTTATTGTCATTGTCTCAACCAATAGAGTTTTTCTGGTTGTTCTCATGTAGTTCGATCGGCGGTCATGTGTTTGATTCAGGGTTGGTTTGGCTTCTTGAGTGGAAGTAAAAAAAGAAAAAGAACAAAATGGAAAAAAGCTGAATTCTTAACCAAGAAAAAGTCTGAGATGAGAATGCTTGTGCAAATCTGATTTGTTTTCTGCTGTGTTTATCAGGAAATGCTTCTATTTCAAATAAATACCGTTCTCTTGAACTGTCTATTTATCAAATAATCCTGAAAAAATAAAATGCATCATGGTTTTTACAACAAAATGAAGCAGCACAACTGTTTTCAACATTGATAATAATCATAAATGTTTCTTGAGCAGCAAATCATCATATTTTCATGATTTCTGAAGATCATGTGAGACTGAAGACTGGAGGAATGATGCTGAAAATACAGCGGAGCATCACAGAAATAAATGACCTTTTACCATATTTTCACATAGAAAAAAAAAGGGTTTCTTGATTTAAATAAACACATTTGAGAAACTGCAAAAAGGACAAGTGATAGAAACACAGAGGAGAGAGAAAGAGTCTAGCTTTATCACTGAAAGAAAAAAGTCCTCCCACAGGAAGTGCATCTGTGTCTCCTCATGCCCTTTTATGGTAAAAACACCCAAAAAAGCATGTGGGCACCTTGGGAATAGACGGATTTGATAGTGTGAGTCAAGAGCATAGCTGAGGTCCTGAGAATGAAGCCCAACACTGAGCACAAACACTGCACGACTGGAAACAGTCGATGGTTATTACAGCCAACAAAACTACAACTAAAATCACAAAAAGGCATTAAATCAAGGCATCTTTAGAGGGTCGTTACTGAGAGACTGGCTGTAACGACCCCAGGGAGGAGAGAGACACACAAGTCCTTCATCCTCCAGATGATTTAGAGATCATGACTTGAAAGTGTTTTATAGTCTGGATGAACCCTTTTAAGGGCTTGTGATCCTGCTGTGGACCGTGAGTCACTCATTGAGAACGGCACATGAGTTTATATTACATTCGCTGGACGTGTAAGTCATGAGATATGATGCTGCTGATGAGGTCTGGAAGATGTCTTCAGCCAAACACATCCCAGATCCAAGGACTTTGACACACGGCAATAGAACTGAATGCAGTTTCACGATACCAGACTGAGATCATAAATGAAGCTACAGGTAAAACACTGATTAAAAACGTCATTATTAAATTACAAACTATTTACTGTACTTTCTTAAAGGGATAGCTCACCGGAATATGTCAATTTGCTGAAAATGTCCTCACACTAAGGCCATCCAAGATGTAGATGAGTTTGTTTCTTCGTCAGGTTTGGAGAAATGTAGCATTGCATCAGTGTCTCATCAATGGATGCTCTGCAGTGAATGGGTGCCGTCAGAATGAGAGCTGATAAAAACATCACAATAATCAACAGCACTCCATACATCAGTTAACATCTTGAAAAGCAGAAAAGATTCAATGTAACATTGATTCCTGCTAAAATATGAGTTCATAATCCATAATAACGCTTCCTAGAGTGAAAAAGTGGTCTGGTCTGAATCAGGAGAGAAATCTGCACAGATCAAACACCGTTTACAAGCCAAAACAGTCTTAAACGGCTCTAAACAAACATGTGGCTGGATTTAGATGTGAGGGACAACAGAAGATATACTTTTTCACTGGAAGAAGTGTTATTATGGATTATGGACTGACCAGAAGCAACGGTTTAAAGTAAAAAACGTCTTAATGATGGATTTTTTTTCTGATGTGGATTACAGAGGATCCACAGGTGAGCAAGTGATGGAAATCTATAAATCTCCAAATTTTGTGATTTATTGCCAAAACGGCAGCTGCATTTAAAAACCATCTAATTTTCTTCTCTTCTTCATCTGTCTAATATGATCTACTTCTCAAAAATAGCAACATATTAGATGAGATAGAGTTTCAGTGTGTGATGCTGCATTTGTTCGTGTGAAGCAGTAAAATTAAGTTTCAAAGTCATAAAATAATCTCTTGATGACTGGAACTAAATGATATTGCAGCAGCTCAGTGTCACGTTTCATCATGTTCCACATATTATGGCCTGACATTAAATTCTGGCATCAAGACTGTTTTGGCAAATATTACAATAGAAACTGCAGAATAGATCTGCTCAGACCTCTGGTCATGTAGAGTTCCTTTGTTCACACTCTTAAAGGGACAGTACATGCGAACAAACAAACAAACAAAAAAGTCCCTGATCACAATTTATTTTTTATTTTATGGAAAAGTCCAGCATTTCCCCAAACATTTATTTTGTGTTTCATAGCATGAAAAAAATATTGTTTTTAAAAAATGTAATAGTCAGTAAATGATGATAGGATTTTGAATTTTGGGTGAACAATCCCGGTAAAGTCAGATGGGCATCAATTTAGTTTTATGTTCTGTGATATGAGCAAAATGCAATATGCAAATATTTTTTATAAATAACTACACATAATGACCAGTGTTGTTTTAATATCATTGATATACTCTTGTAGTTTTAATTAATATTTAAAGTTGTATTTTTATATTTACATTTTAATTTGACATTACAGTAATGTTTACATTAATGTTACATTTCAGTCATTTTGTTGTGTTTTTGTCATTGTAATTAGTTTTTAGTTTCAGTTTATTTAATAATTTTTTTACACACAGTTAAACTAAATGAAAAAAGAAATGTTGCTGTCATAAAACTTTTTTTTTTCATTTAAACTGATAATGGGTAATAACTAATAATGCAGATAATTAAAAAGGCTTGATAAAATGTATAAAGTTCAGTTTTCTTTCATTCTCATTCATCAACGCTATTCTTTTTGTATTTGTTTTCTTTGTCTTTATTATACAATTAGCAAAAAGCAAAAAGGCCTCTAACAAATTCCTTTTCTATTCTATCAGTTTTCTTTTTACTATATAATTAAAAATAAAAATAAAACTTGCTATGTGTACTGTGTTGAGCTAACTGAGACCTGTTATAACACTTGCATATCATTGCTCTTCTGTTGGTTTTGATTGCCTCCATTGTCCTCATTTATAAGTCGCTTTGGATAAAAACAAAACCCTTAAATGGCTAAATGTAAATGTATTTTAAGACCCAGCTGTTAGGTTTCCCCAGTCTGGAGAAAGACCATCATCAAAAGCCTCACCTGTCAGAATGTAAAGTTAAAATTTAAATTTAAATGTAAACCTTACAGCCAATTTTCATGTATAGATGACAATTTCCTATAGTTCAGAGCAGAGGTCAAAAGTCAAAGTCTTTTCAGTAATGATTTGTCATTGATGATGGATAGCTGCCCTCTAGTGGAAAGATCTGGAATAACACACGACTCTCACAAATTTATCAACAGGGGGCGCTATAGTACATCAAGAGAGTCAGATTATATTAATCTGAAAAAGAGTAGTAGCTAGTTATTTGATTTATTGGGGTTTTCCTCATACTTCAAGGCTTTATACATGTCCAAAGCATGATTTTATTAATACAACACCAGATGATTCTAAGTTTTTCAGAAATTCTTGCTCTGAACTGAAGCTCGATGCAATGCTGAAATTTATGCACAGTGTTCCTGTTTAGCAAAACTCTGGAACATTGATTTAAACATTTATGAAAACTCTTTTAATGAAGGTTAGATATTCTGCTGATACAGTCTATCAGATTCATGTAGACAGATGCAAACATGAGACTGTCAGAAAGAGAACGAATTTGAGAGAAAGACTGTACAACAAAGTGTTTTGAGTCTCTTTAAGAAATTATGAAAGAAATCTCAAATGAAATAAATATAAATAAATAAAAGCTTGCACAGATAAATGCAAATAATGTAATCAGACTTTAAAAAAGAATGAAATATATATATTTAAATTGAAAATGTAAAAAAAAATTATTCAAATTCAAAATGAAAATAACAAATACATGAACTTGACTATGTTTTTTTTTTACTTAGCATTAAAAGAATATAAATAAATATATAAATACATAAAGGCTATAATAATTTCAACCAAAAATAGACAAAAATGAATGAATTAATTAATATAAATGACTTAAAATAAGACATCTGTGTAATATATATATATATAGAGAGAGAGAGAGAGAGAGAGAGAGAGAGAGAGAGAGATGAAGACATCTTTAAAAAAATATTTTTTTTTTTATAATAAATCACCATGATATACGTGTACAATATCCAATCTAAGTTTATCACACGTTTACTGAGTGAATCTAGAAGCTTCTGTAAAGCTGTTTTAGCGTTTAGCATAACAATGTTTCAATCTTCACGCGAGCACAAAGGCTAAAGCAACTCATTCATGCATATGCAGTTGTTTACGTTAAGCGTGTGATTGACAGTTGTATGAATGTAAATCTCGCTCTTTTGATTTGCTGAAGTGGCACAGTTTGAGCACGATAACCACGCCCCCCGCGCACTTTCAACCAATCGCTGAAGAGCACGAAAAACACGCATTGTTCGGTATAAAGACTTCGAGCAGCAGCAGGTTCACGGATAAATAACACACGGAGCTTCCGTTAGCTCGTTATACCGAGATTATTAGCTTACAAATATTTATTTATATTGTACTCTGCAATTATTAATAATAATTTCTTTATTCTGTACTATGGGAACAGAAAGTTTCTGGCTGCTGCTTATCGGATTTTCTCTTATTGCGAGCGACCCAATCTCCAACTCTACTGAAGTGTTTGCTAGTAAGTTTTTGACCATCAAAATGATGTAGATGATACTATAAAAATGTGTTTCTGTTTAATCTTCATTTTACAGTCGTTTTACATTTGCTTATTTGTAATATACATAAAAAAAATAAAAATAATAATAATAAAAAAAAAAATATATATATATATATATATATATATATATATATATATATAAATTTAACATTACAATTATGTACAAATATTTTGTTAATTAAAATAAAATTGAAATAATATGTTATTATTAACATGACTCAATAACTCAATATTTAAAATGTAAATATGTGTCTATCTATATCTGTTTATTTTGCAATAAGAATGCATTGCAATCAACTGTATTTATATTAACAATGTGGAATTGACTAAAGCACAGGTCCAGGATCAGTGTAGTTGCTTTTTTATATGATCCACTTAATTGCACATACACTGACTCTGGATCAGCAAGTGCAGTTTAATTTCATTTTCCCAATATGCATTGTTTCAAAGCAGCTAAACAGAGATAATAGTTTACATGCCAAAGACAGCAGTGGTGAGGAAAGAGCATGAGGAAATATCTTGTGGAGAGCCCTTATTCCTCAGGATTTCAGATATGAAATGACTACGATACAGGCCAGAATAAACTACAGATGCTGAAGTGATTGGTGTTTGTTTCAGGTAATTCCTCTGAGCTGACGGTGGACTACAGGGACATCAGGTCCAAGTTCTCCATCAGAAACCCAGAGTTCCCTGACGAGGATCTTTGCTATCTCGTCCCAGGACAACGGGACTCTATTTCTGACTGCAACTTTAAAAATGATTCCCAAACCTTCCTCATTATCCACGGATGGTCGGTGAGTTCACACATGCATGCAGTTTGTCTGCTTTCAAACAGTATATGAGCTGCATGTGTTTATGTAACTGTTGCTGTCTTACTGTATATAATAAATAAAGGTGGTGTCTCCTGTAGGTGGCGGGTTTGTTTGAGAGCTGGGTCTTTAAGCTGGTGTCGGCTCTGTTTGAACGTGAACCCAGAGCCAATGTTATTGTTGTGGACTGGCTGGATCGGGCCAACAAGCACTACCCCAAATCAGCAGAAAACACCGGGCTGGTGGGGGCAGACGTGGCCAGGTTTGTCAACTGGCTGGAGGTATGTGTGCAGAGAAACACATCGTAGCATTGTTCATTTTATTGCTGGAGCATTTTTGTAATGACAGTCAACCGAATGTTACCCCACATCACTACTGTGACAAAAAACATGCCCAAGTCAAAAAATAAAAAATAAAATAAATAAATAAAAGGTATAGACAATGGTTTGTATCTCTATAGCTTCTTCAAATAGTGAGCAAAAAAATTATAATAAATAAATAAATAAATATAAAATAATTAATTGTTGATAATGAAGTAATTAAATAAATAAATTAATTAATAAATTTAGCAAGGTGAAATTATTATGGAAATTAATCCCAGTGTTATTATTGTTAACCAATATCACAAATGAAATAAAAACAAAAAACAATGAAATAAAATATAAATATTACATGGAACTAAATGTGAAAACTAAAATAAGCTGAAATAAGGAAAAGAATTGAAGCCCTAAAATTACAAATGGGAAGAGAATACAACTAAAAAAGTATTATTTATTTACATTATTTAACAATTATTTACATTATTTAAATACAATCTATAACTAAAACAAATGGAAAAAGTGCATAAAACAATGACTTAAACTTAAATTATTAAAAAACATTAATTGAGATCAGGTGAAATGAAATATATATTTTAGAATTAAATAAATAAAATTATACCTGGAAGTAAACTAAAACTAAAACTGAACTAAAAAAAATAAAATAAAAAAATAAATAAATAATAATAATAATGACAAAGGCACCACAAAATATATATAAAAAAAAAAATGTAAAACTTAAAATAGAAAATGTCATTCAAATTGTAAATAAATACTTTAAGTATATAAAGTATAGTGCTGTCAAACAAATAATCGCATTCAAAAAAAGTTTTTGTTTACATAATATACTGTGTATATTTATTATGTATATGTAAATACAGACACATACGTCTGTATATTTAAGAACAATATGTTATCTTTATATTTTAAATATTTTTATATATAACATAAAACGTATATATAATAATATGAATATATAAATGTAAAAATGTGTAAATATTTTCTAAATATATACTGTATGTGTGTGTGCATTACATATACAGTGCATATACTTATACAATGTAAACAAAAACTTTTATAATGGATGCGATTAATCGGTTGACAGCACTAATAAAGTATTTAAGTATATAAATAATACTAAAATAACACTGATCCACCTAAATTATCAGCAATACAGAAGATATTAATAGTCTAATTTCTTATTTTTTTTGGAGTGAAATATAAAGCGGTTGTTAAATGTTGTTGCAGGCTGTCTCAGATTTGTTGAGTGATGTTTATTGGTGTTGTTGTGAAGGAGATGGACTATCCTCTGGAGAAAGTGCATCTGTTAGGCTACAGTCTCGGCGCACATGTGGCCGGCGTCGCAGGAAACCTCACCAACAACAAAGTCAACAGAATCACAGGTGTGAAGACCTTCATTAGATGTTTGTTATAGTCTTCCTTCGTAGAGTCACACCGAAAGCGTTAAAATGCCGTGTTCTCCGTCTCTTCAGGTCTGGACCCCGCGGGCCCCAGCTTTGAGAACGCTGAGAGTCTGAGGCGTCTGTCACCTGATGATGCCTCTTTTGTAGACGTCCTGCACACAAACACCAGAGGCTCGCCGGACCTCAGCATCGGCATCCAGAGACCCGTGGGTCACGTGGACATTTACCCCAACGGAGGCACCTTCCAGCCGGGCTGCAGCATCCAGAACACCATGAAGCTCATCGCCACCTACGGCATTTACAGTACGACCCATTACTGCATCCTACTCCTACACTGATATAGTATTGAGTCATATTTAGAATTTATTTATATTTTTATATTTGTTAATTTATTTCAGTTTCAGTTATTTGATCTAATGATTTTAGTACTTATTTAGTTATTATTTTTAATCTATTTATTTATTATGTAATTTTTATTTGTTTTTTTAAAATTTTTTATTTAGCTTTAATTTTTATTTTTATTTTATTTTTGTTTTAATGTAATACTTTTGCAACTTATACATACATATATATATATATATATATATATATATATATATATATATATATATATATATGTATGTATGTATAAGTTGCAAAAGTATTACATTAAAACAAAAATAAAATAAAAATAAAAATTAAAGCTAAATAAAAATGTATATATATATATATATATATATATAATTATTATTATTATTATTATTATTATTATTATTATTATTTAACAATGAAAAAAATTCAAAAATATTTTTTACTTGAGCCAATGAAAAATAATTAACTTGCCCTAAGAGCAAGTTATGAAAGAGTATACTCTATTTCATCTTTATTTAAATTAAAAAAAAATTATATATAATTTTAGTTAACAATAACAATGATGTTAGTAAAATGCTACATCTATTCAAATAAACTGTGCTTTTGCTATTTTTATTAATATCATTACTTTATATATTTGTTTTGCTTTAATTTTATAATAGTTTCATTTATTTTATCTATTGATAGATACAATTTTATTTTAATTAGTTTTAAAAAAAAAAATTATTTAGCTTTTTATTTTATTTATTTTTATTTTATTTTTGTTTTAATGTAATTCATATATATATATATATATATATATATATATATATATATATATATATATATATATATAATACGTATATTTTTAATTATTTATTATTATTATTTAACAATGAAAAAAAGTGTTTCATTCATCCAATTTAAAAATATTTTTTACTTGAGCCAATGAAAAATAAATAACTAAGAGCAAGTTATGAAAGAGTATACTCTATTTCATCTTTATTTCAATTATAATTTTTTTAAATAATATTTTAGTCAACAATAACAATGATGTTAGTAAAATGCTACATTGTGCTGTTCTTTTATTAATATCATTACTTTATATATTTGTTTGGCTTTAATTTTAAATAGTTTCATTGTTAGTAATTTTATCACTTCGTCTTTAATTTATTTCACTTAGTTTCCAAGGCAACATTTCAAATATGCATTTACATTTTTTTCACATAATATTTATTTCAGCTTTATTTAAATGACCAAAAATGATTTTTAATCCTTATAGTTCACAATTAAATGCAATTTTGTTATGTGCTTTTGTCATTTAAATTAGTATTTGTTTTAAATGTTGTTAATATTAATTTCCGCTTGAGTAATTTTAGTATTTCAACTTTACCTTATTTCAAGCAACATATGCATGTTTTGTTTTAAGTTCATCTAATATTAATGTTTCAGTATTGTTTCAATTACTGATGAGGATTCCTAGGTCAGACAGTAAGTCATAAACCTTCAGCTTGTGTTTTTGTCTCTTAACACCGGCGACCTTTGACCTCTGTCAGACATGGATCAGATCGTCAAATGCTCTCACGAGCGCTCCATTCACCTGTTCATCGACTCGCTGGTGAACCGGGCGTACCAGAGCTGGGCGTATCGCTGCAGCTCCAGAGACGCCTTCAACAAGGGCCTGTGTCTGAGCTGCCGCAAGAACCGCTGCAACAAACTGGGCTACGCCGTCAACAAGATCCGCAGCGCCAGGAGCGCAAAGATGTTCCTCAAGACCCGCGACATGATGCCGTTTAAGGGTGAGCCAGAAACCATCCAAGAAATGCATCACAAATCTACATTTGTGAGTTTTCATATGCATCCCTCTCGTTCTCTCACAGTGTTTCATTATCAGATCAAACTGCATCTGTTCAGCGACAAAAACATGACTTTGCTGGAGCAGCCGATGAAAGTGTCTCTGTTCGGGACGACCGATGAGAAGGACGACATCGCTGTCACTGTGTGAGCCCCCTTTTTTCAACCCTGGATTTTATTGAAGATTTTCAGTTTTTTAAGGACTAAATTATATTTATGGAATAGTTATGAACCACTCTTTGAGCGTAGACCTGAAAATTACATTTCTAATTTAAACTGCTGTAAAACTGGAATGCTTATGGCAGGCATAAGTTTGAAGAAAGACACTTGGTAGATTATAGCTGAAGGGAAAATGTGCATGGAATAAAAAAGTTACTAGAAGTATAAGTTCATTATTGTTAAAATGCACCATTTTTTTTTTTTTTTATATGAAATATACATTTTCCAAAACGTGTTTTACTCTAAACCTGCATGAAAAACAAAGCAGCAAGTTTGGTTCCAAATTCGAGGTTGATAATTTTCAAATGTTTTTTAAACAAGACTCAAGGCTGCATTTATTTGATTAAAAATACAGTAAAACTGTGAAATATTTTTACTATTTTAAACAGCTATTTTCTATATGAATATATAGTAAAATGTAATTTATTCCTGTGATGCACCGCTGTATTTTCAGCATCATTTCTCCAGTCTTCAGTGTCACGTGATCCTTCAGAAATCTTATACTCATTTTCTGCTCAAGAAAAAAGTATTTTTCCAATTCAGTTGCCATAGAAAGACTAGCATCACACTTCAACATTTCTGAATGTTATTAGATACAAAATACCACAGGAGTTTTAAAGAAACTTACATGAGGGACGGTAGATCATTAAACGTGTCTTATGTTTCTGACGCAGGCCCAGCGTGAGCACCAACAGCACCGTCTCGTTCCTGCTGACGTCTGACAGAGACATCGGCGAGCTGCTGATGCTGAGCTTACACTGGGAGAAAGATTCGTATCTCTACGGCTTCTTCAGCACCAATCAGTTCACCATCCGCAAAATCAGGGTCAAATCTGGAGAAACACAGTCCAAGTGAGTCGTTTCAGATCACAGAGCCAAGCTGCTATTAGTGAATTAAAGTCAGGACTGCATAGATGCATATATACAGTTTGGGATCCGTTTATTAAGCGAGGATGCATAAAATGATCAAAAGTGTCAGTGAGGATCACAGTATTATGCTAATGATTTCTATTTTGAATAAATGCTGTTCTTTTGAACTTTCTATTCATCTGTGAATCCTAAAAAATTTAATTGATCACAGTTTCGCAAAAATAATGGGTGGCACAAGTGTTTTCAACATTGATAATATATAGAAATGTTTCTTGAGCAGCATATTTTCATGATTTCTGAAGATCATGTGACACTGGAGACTGGAGGAATGATGCTGAAAATACAGCGGAGCATCACAGAAATAAATTACACCTTAATATATAGTCACTTAGAAAACAGCTATTTTAAATTGTAATAATATTTCACAATTTAACTGATTTTAGTGCATTTTTAAACAAAGAAATGTAGCCTTGGTGAGCAGAAGAGACTATAAAAAACATTAAGAAATCTTACTCATAGTAGAGTATTTATGTTGCATATCATTAAGTTGAAATGAGCCATAACAGAAAACGTTTCATATTTTATTTAATGTGTTTGAAGTGAATTACCTGATTTATAGGGTTTAACTATTTTGTATTATTACCACCATTTATGAATAAATGGTTATATTTCACAGAATTACTGATTTAACAGTATTTTTAATCAAATAAATGCTGCCTCGGTGAGCAGAAGAGGCTTCTTTTAAAAACATGAAAAAGTTGCACTGTTAAAAACTGCTCAATGTATAGTGAAAATAACACTAACATGTAAAATGAGCATTTTCTTTTCTTTGAAGGCTAATATTCAGACCCAGAGAAGGAGCGTTTGGTTCACTGGTTCAAGGTGGAGACGCTGTTGTGTTTGTGAAGTCGAGCGAGACGCCGCAGAGCAGGAGACAGCAGAGGTGAAGACCGCTTCCCTCTCACTCATATATACTGTATTCATATAGTTCATAAACAAAACTCTCTCTGTCTGCTTCTGGACTCTCAGGCAGCACAGACTGAAACATCTCGGGAGCTTCTTCAAACAGAGCATCAACGAAGCAACCGCAGACATGAGTAAAGAACCGGAGTTACTTCATGATGAAGCGACAGAGATCATGACAGAAGCCACCGCGCAGATCAACGCTACAAACACTTTGTGATTTTATTAATGCCATCTGCACCAGATGTACTGCATCTGAACAGATTTCATTCGATGTGACTTGCAGGTAACATTTGCATCCAAAATCAAAAGAAAAGAACAAAAACTATATGCATATAGAGAAAACCTTGTATAAAACACCAAATATTCGTGAGTGTAATGCATTCAGAGTTTCATCCCAAAATCAAAAGAAAGAAATAATGAATTATATGTTGCACTGAAGCCACTGAAGTTCTTTTTTTTTTTTTTTTAACATGGGGATTTTTAAGGAGCTTAAGACTTATTTTATTTAAATTTTTTGGTAACAATTGGATTTTTTAGAATAACTTTTATGCTTAATTGTCATTATTTTATCTCTATTTTGAAAATTACTGAAATACTTTCTTTTAAAAAATTTTATTTTATTTATTATTACTTATTTTAAAAAATCCCCACAAATATATATATATATATATATATATATATATATATATATATATATATATATATATATATATAAAATAAAATTTTTTAAAAAATAAAATAATTTCTTATTTCTTTCTTTTGATTTTGGGATGAAATTTGATACACTTAAACATACATAAAATTTAATTTTTCCCATGTAGAATTAATGTGTGTAAAAATAATAATAATAATAATAATAATAATAATAATAATAATAATAATAATTTTATTCCAACTTGATGGATTTGGTTATATTTATAGTTCAGAATAGATTTTTTCTTTTTTTTATAACATAAACTAATCAAGATTAAAATGACTAAAATACAAAGCATGTGTACATGATTATAGTGGCTTAGATTAACAATATTAACTGTGATCTGAAACTTAACTACAGCTACCTCAGTTTGACGAAACAAAATAAAGACAATAGAATTCAACATTCCAGTCAAAACATGTAAAATTTGCAGATTAATATATTTTCACATCAACAAATCAATGCAATTAATTATTTTTGTTCAAGTGAATGCTTCAAGTGTACTGTATATTTTTCTTTTATGTTTTCAGTGCATGTACAGTCAGTTTGAAGAGTCCAGACAGTATAATTATTATGTTTTTTAACCTGGACATTACTCACAAGCTTTCAAAGAAAATGTTATGATATTGTCATCATGCACAAATTGAATTGAAATGCCTGGCGATGTGAATCTGTCATCATCCATACTTACACATACAGTAATTCAATATTTTGACTTGACTTGCTGAAAGCATCTTGTGTATTCCTGCTGTATGACGGAAGAAGGGTTTGTTTATTATAATCACATGCAAATGTATCCGATTAAATTTGTAGCTCATTATTATCATTTAATAATCATTTTAGAACTAGATATAATCATTCTCAATAACCAGCACATCAAATTCATTATACAATAATAAAAAAAAAGTTTTGTAGACACACACAAAAACCTTTATTTGCTTTTATTTTAAATATTGTTCGTAAAAGAAAGGAAGGATGTGTCCAAAAGGAGGTTTTTAGAACTTCTTGGTACAAATTTATCCCAATAATATTGTTAAATAGACACACACACACACACACACACACACACACACACACTGCATTCATTGTGAACTTTCCCCTATTTTCTCACTAAACTCATCTGATGGACAGATATATCTGCATTTGAGTTCATTTCGATCATCGGCATGTTTAATACTTGGCACATGCATTTGGACATCATGGAAAGGTTTATTTTAGTTCCTGTTTTCTTAGAAGATCATGTGTGTGTGTGTGTGTGTGTGTGTGTTTGAACACAGAGGGCTAAAATAAGCATTGAAGGTAACACACAGCAATCATATCTGAACACACATACTGTTCAGCGATGGAAATATACACCAGACATCAAATACAGCAGCTTTTACTAATGCACCGGCGCGGGAATCATTTCTCTCAACTGTCTCCAGAAAAACATCTCAACAGTGACTACTGGGCTCAGATCTTTACATTGAGAAATACCTGAAAGAAACATGAATATTTTGCTCATTTCATGGAACAGATTTAAACTGTCAGCTGTCAGCTTTTGCCAGAAGTCATTCAGCTTTTTTTTATTTTGTTTACTGTCACACATGATCTACTCCATGCCTTCTTTACTGATTTTATGAAGCGAATAACTAATGATATTTCCAGATGAACACTTTCTGGATTTGAGCAGCTTTGCTTCACTTGATTTCCCATGAAATCATGATCAAATGTGAAATGAGATCTCTCAATCATCATTGGATTGCATTGCATTACCGTGCTATAAAATCACATTCATTTATACATCACGAGCTTCAGAATTCAATCACCTTTCATCCATAAGAATATCAGCATCTGCACCAAATTGGATATTTTGGCTCAGTTTGGGACTTGTTTGGGACAAAAGCCATATTCATAAAAATCATACAGCTCATAACTCGCAGATTTAAGGAGAAAATCGTAAAAATAATGGTATTAATTAAACCAATAATTTTGGTTTTGGAGGTTATCCCAACTCCAATTGTTCCTGTGATTATATTCTTGTTTTCATTAACCATTTGGGTAAGAAGTAAGAGCTGTTTATTTATTGTCTCATATCTGCTATGATATTCTGTTAATTAAAAGGCTGTTTATGTGCATATCTGCTAATTGTGAGCACACAAGCACACATGTAAGAGGCTGAAAATTAACCGAACATAGATATTGTTTAATTAGTCACACTCAGCCTGCATTTAAACAATTTTATTTGAACGATGCAATCTTTATTTTTGTTTTTAAACCTTTATTGCGCTCTACAATATGTCTATGAATAAATCTCTGACTGCGAATATACTAGCCAATCACTTTGTGCATAGTTAATAAGCATGCTGACATCATCAAAGTAAACCCCGCCCCCTTACTCTGAGCTCAAAGACTTCTCTCTATTTCTTAGTTAAGTTGGTCTCAGCAGCTTTATGAATAGGCTTTAAGAGAAAACTCTTTTTACTGCTATTTAGGAGAACTTTTAGTTGTTGAAATGTTTTGTGAATACGGGCCCTGATGGATCAAATATGATGCAAAACATAAAACACACACGCATGCATGTATATGTCAGGCTTTACAGGGTTAATAAACCTGCAGCAGTTCAAGAGCCGTGTGTAACTCGAGCTCGTGTCAGGTGACTGTGACCGGCACACTTTCACAAAACATGCGCAAGAAAGTTCACTAACGCAAGATGATATTTCAAATATGTGTCTAATTATAGAGCAAAGACCTTTCACAAGATGCAGCTTAAGTCCACGACTCATAAATCATCAGCAGGACCTTTCCAGAAAGCCCAGGACTTCCTTCCTGCACAGAAATACACAGAGCAACTAAACAAGAGTTTTCCATCTTCACATTTATCTCCACTTTATTCATTAATAATTCATGTATTCCAGGAGGTTATTTGTTCAAGCCTACAGCAATCTTCATGTGTTTACCTTTATCCGAATATTTCTTATTATACTAGTATATTAGCATGTGAAATCATTAAGTTAAGTATAATTTGATTACCTGTTTTTAATCAATATTTTTTACTGATTATATTTGAAATACATGAAAATATATTTAAAATCAACACAAACTTTGCTTCAATTCTGTTGAATCCAACTCTGTCATCCATCATGGATCACAATGCATAAATAAATATATTTTTAATTTTATATAAAATATATGGTAAAAAAAAAAATGAAATAAGTAAATTGTGAACTGAATTAAAATATTGATATGATAAAATATTGTTTTAGAATGTAAATATTTGAAATAGTTTTGAATACTTTTAAATATTTATTTTTAATATTTTAATATAAATCATTTAAAGACCTGGATTTTTTTTTTTTTTTTTTACATGAGTGTAAAATGTCTCAAAGATCACACATTAAATGTGGGTATAAATTGTCCAATTCTATTCAATTCATATTAAATATTAAATTTTAATGACAAATATAATATAATATAATATAATATAATATAATATAATATAATATAATATAATAATTAATAAAATAATATTTTGAATAAAGAACATGAATATTGGATTCATGTTTGTTCAGTGATTTGTCTGTCTGTGTTTCAGAAGCGAGCTGCATCAGTCTGGAAAGCAGTGAAGAGGTTAAAAAGCAGACAAAGAGATGCTCTGAACTATGTTTGTTGCTCAGATGGATGATGGATGTCTCTGTCTCTGTCTGTTAGTGATTGGTCAAATGAAGGGGTGTGAATGTCTGACCTGTACACGCTTAAAGATACAGCTTATTGGCATCTGGAGAAGATTGTGATTCTGAGGACCATTGCTGGGTTTTGCTCAGCAGAGATTTCACCAGTTGTGACTTTCGTTGGCAGTTCACTTTAGTTTTCACAACGGTCAGTCAAGCGATTTCACATTTTGATGTGTCTGCTCCTCGTAACCCTTTCACACAGTAAACGTCTCATCTGCATGTCAAGGTTAAACTGTGTCTGCGAAGTCCTGTCTCAGTCAGAAATAAAGATCTGACGTCTCACTATGAACAACAGCATGCAGAACATACAGACAACAACAGCCTCACACTCCACACTTGTTAATTGAAATAAAGCTAAAATGAAATATAAATATTAGATTAAATCTTAAACTGAACAAAATTATAGAAATGCCAAATAACGGAAATATGTTTAAGTTGAAGAAACAGAATTACTAAATTGAAAATTTCATTCAATCTTGTTTTTTAAAAATATATATTTTCTTATAACATTTTCTTGTTTTATTTATATTATATATTTGCAGTTATTTATATATATACTATATTTATCTTGATTTTTGTATTTATAGTTATGTTTTCATTTCTTGTATAGTAAATGCTACTAAATAATGCTTCATAAAATAAGTGGCTCAGTGGTAAAGCATTTCGGTAGAAGAATAAAAGGTTGTGGGTTCGATTCCCAGGGAACACACATACTGGTAAAATAAAAATGTGTAGCCTGAAGTGTTGGATCAAGTTATCACTTTTTGCACACTTGAGGTAAACTGGGGTCGTGTCCCAGTCCATAGAGACCAAAGCCCGGAAATCTAGAAAGCACTACTTCGAGCATCGAGCGCCATCTAGTGAAAATAAAATATATTACAATTCAAATGTGTATTTCTTAATTTAATAAATAAATACATATCACATTTATATATTAATAATATTAGAACAATTGTAAAATAACTAAAAATGATTATTAATGTATAAATATAATATTATTATTTTTTAAATAATATATAATTAATAGAGACACCTGAAGATATGTGATTTGTGTCGCAGTGGTTTTTAGTGTAGTTCCGTCATTCGTCCAGAGCGGCAGGCGGCGCTGCAGTCACTCACTCTCACCGCAGCAGCGTCTCCCGGTTCCTCTAAATCTCTCCCATCCGCTATTTTGATGCTGGAGATTCTCTGATCGTCTAAAACGGATGACAGCTCTTTATTAAACTAACAAATGCGACAGAAGTGAGCGAACTTGTGTATATTAAGGATCAAAGCGGTCGCGGAAGGCGCAAACATGTCGGCGAGCGCTGTTTATGTGCTGGATCTGAAGGGGAAGGTAAGATAACGGTTCACTAGCACAGCAGGCTAAAGCTAATCCACATAAAACATCAACGCGAGGTGATTGAAACAGAATTTAAACTTATTGTTCAATACAATAAATGAAATCAGAGTGGTTTTAAAAGTCCAGAGTATTACGTTATCAGTTAATGAAACTGAGATCTACTGAAATATATATTAACTCCTCAAGCAGCTGCTTATTATTAACAGGTTTTGATTTAGCAGCTGTCAGTCAAAAGTCAAGCATTATTAATCAATAAATAATAATTATTAAATGTTATTTCTGTGTGTGTGTGTGTGTGTGTGTGTGTGTGTGTGTGTGTGTGTGTGTGTGTGTGTGTGTACATATGAATTGATAAAATGATATGAAAATAAATACAATTAAATTCATTCATTAAACACGTGCTTATTTTAAAGTGATGTTTTGATATGGTAACTGTCAGTCAAAGTCAGTTATTATCACTAATTAATAAAGAGCAGACATTTGTCTTAATCCTTTTTTAAACCTGTTTGTGTCCATCTCTATGCATCAGTTTGAGTTGCATGAAATAATTGCACATTTCATCTTACCTCATGTAAATTTTTTAATATTTACAGTCTCGCAAAATCATTGCCTTCTATCTGACAGTAGAAACTAAATACATTACAAGTAATGCTTTGGTTACTCCAGTGCATCTGGGTTGATATGGATGCTGAGCCTGGAAACGAGTGTCTTTGGATTCGAACTGCTCTGCATTATTGAGGATCATCTTTGTGTTTCAGGTGCTGATATGCCGTAATTACCGCGGTGATGTGGACATGTCCGAGATCGAGCATTTCATGTCCCTGCTGATGGATAAAGAGGAGGAGGGGATGCTGTCGCCCATCCTGGCTCACGGGGGAGTTCGCTTCATGTGGATCAAGCACAATAACCTGTACCGTATCCTCCAAACCTCGAGAATCTAGAACAGAGAATCCCATTCATTTTAAACAGACCGTCTGTGAGCTCCGAGGTTACCAGGGTTTTATAGTTAACTACATTAAAACTACTTGAGACCTGAAATATAATAAAACTCACAATTAAACATCAGCTTCTAAATAGATAAACTCAATAAATGTACGTTGTTTCCAAAATTGCCCGTGATCACGCAGCTCTATTAATTATTTAATTAGATTTTAATTTTGAATCTAAGCTGGCCTGAACATTATAAAATTACAATGTCATAAAAATGACACTAAATTACTTTATTATCATTGTGATTATAAGTAGTATCTGAAAAATACATTCAGAACAATGGCTGCTGAATAAATGTCAGTTCACTCTGGCATTTTATTAGGTTTTGATCATTCATAATATTATTTAGGATCCATTTAAAACATGTTTGTTGTAACCTGTTAATCATTTGATAGGTTTACTGTCTCTTTAAGCATGTTTTGTCTCTTAACCCAATGACAAACAGTTGTTGCAACCTCCAAGAAGAATGCTTGTGTCTCCCTGGTTTTCTCCTTCCTCTACAAAATTGTTCAGGTACATTATACATCAGTTGTGGACTTGAAGTGATTTCTGGGTTAGGGATGAACCCAATAACAGTTTATCACTGCTTACATTTGAGTATCACTTGCTTTATTCAAACAGGATTCTGATGTGTTTTTCCCCAGGTTTTCTCTGAATACTTTAAGGAGCTGGAGGAGGAGAGCATCAGAGATAACTTTGTCATAATCTACGAGCTGCTGGATGAACTCATGGACTTTGGATACCCGCAAACCACTGACAGCAAGATCCTCCAGGAGTGAGTGCATGTTTGATTTCCTTTTATGAGCCATTTTTAACAGCTCTGTTCACTCGCCATCAAACCGTGTGAGTGAGATTCATTTAAAAGCAGATGTGATTCATGAAGTAACTGATGGAAGGTGTTTATTTTTAACAGATACATCACGCAGGAAGGTCACAAGCTGGACACGGGCGCTCCTCGGCCCCCTGCTACGGTCACCAACGCCGTCTCCTGGAGGTCAGAGGGCATCAAGTACAGGAAGAACGAGGTTTTCCTGGACGTCATCGAGTCTGTCAACCTCCTGGTATGTGTTTAGAATAAACAGGAATCCGTCACAACGAACAAGACACATTCACATCCATGATTTTGTTTTCTCGAGATGAACCTGCTGTTCTCATGAAAGCTTTAACACGTTACCGAAACGACACGTTTACTAATAGGCCCGAGGCGAGCAATCAAATCACATTATATTTTGGCTCCTAACAAGATAATTGCATGTAGTTTTACAATAATTAGCTCTTCGTGTTGTGTTTTGCGTTATATACTGAGTTAATGTTTAGTAGTTGTGCAAGTGTACTAAAATATACTTCATCTTTGATCATAAATTATACATGATTATTTAAAAATGTGTTTTTCAGATGTAATATGTAATGCATATACACTGAACAAAATTATAAATGCAACACTTTTGTTTTTTCAGCCCCATTTTTCACGAGCTGAACTAAAAGATCGAAGACTTTTTCTATGTACACAAATGTGTCTAAATCTGTGTTCGTAAGCACTTCTACTTTGTTGAGATAATCCATCCACCTCACAGTATATTTGTAGCAATAGCCAAAAATACATTGTATGCGTCAAAACTGTCAATTTTTCTTTTATGCCAAAAATAATTAGTGTATTATGTTCCATGAAGATATTTTGTAAAAAATTTTATCGTAAATATATCAAAACGTCATTTTTGATTAGTAATATGCATTGCTAAGAATTCACTCGGACAACTTTAAAGATGATTTTCTTAAAGTTTAGATTTTTTTTTGCACTCTTAGATTTTCAAATAGTTGTGTATCAGCCAAAGTTAGTTTTATCCAAACAATCAATAAAAAGCTTGTTTATTAATCGTTCAGATGCTGTATTAAATCTCAATTTCAAAACATATGACTGGTTTTGGGGTCCTGGGTCACATAACATCATGTAACTCAATGACCAAAATGATTGGGATTATGATTTTTGCAGCTCGGTAACTTAATTATTAAATTAATTAATTGTGAAACAGAATAGTTCCGGCTTTTAAAAAAAAAAATCAGACTGGATGAGTCACATTATAAAATTACAAAACTATTATAAAAATAATCACACTAATGAACTATATTTATTTATTCATACATTTAGTATTTTTAATCAAGATAAATTGGATTTAAAAAAATTAATTTACTTATTTTCTACTCTGCTAACTTATTTTTTTATTTTATAAAAAATAAACTACATTTTTTAAATTTTAATTAACGTGTTTGACATTTACTCCGCAGGTCAGCGCGAACGGAAACGTCCTCTGCAGCGAGATCGTGGGCTCCATTAAGATGAGAGTGTTCCTCTCAGGGATGCCCGAGCTGCGTTTGGGTCTGAATGACAAGGTTCTGTTCGAGAACACCGGCCGTGAGTCTACTTCCTCGAGTTTCTGTCCCCATACGGATGCTAAAAGACCCCTGTGACATCTGAAACAGAGCTTTATGGCTTTTATTTCACGTGTCCATGCTCTGAGCTCATCTGGATGTGTGTTTTACTCATTTGTTGAATCAGATCTCTCTTCTTCAGGTGGGAAGAGTAAGTCCGTGGAGCTGGAGGATGTGAAGTTTCATCAGTGTGTGCGTCTGTCTCGATTCGAGAATGATCGCACGATCTCCTTCATCCCTCCGGACGGAGAGTTTGAGCTGATGTCCTACCGCCTCAACACTCACGTGAGGGTCTAAACTCACTTCAAAATAACAAATATACTCTTATACTTAATTATAATATTAATATTAATGATATAATAATGTTTAATATAATATAATGTAGAAGTACAAAGGTACAAAGTGTTATGTAAATGTAATACTGAAATTAAAAAAAAACAATGTCCGTAAGAGTAAAAAATAACTTTAGTAAATGAATAAATTATGAAAAAGGAATAATAAATAAAAAGGAAATTATAAATTACAACAAAAGTTGTAAATTTAACTTAAATAATAATATTGTAAAGTAAATATTTTGTTTAATAAATATACAGTTGAGATTTATATTAGGATTAAGATTTTTTTTTATATAATACAGACATACAAAGTGTTATGTAAATTTAATACTGAAATATATATTTATTTATATAAGATAAAAAAAAAACTAATTTGATTACATTTAATAAATTCCGAAAAAGGAATAATTAATAAATGAAAAGGAAAAAATAAATAACAACAAAAGTTGTAAATTAAACCTAAATAATAATAATCTAAATTAATGTATTTTATAAATATAAAATTTTAAGATTATATTTAAAATATTTTTTTATAATATAGAAATAAAAGTTTAATGCAAATATAATATTGAAATAAAACAGAAATTTATATTTTAACAAGATTAAAAAATGTAAAAACAAATAATATTGTAAATAGTTTATACATATATATACACAGTTTAAAGTTTAATATTAAGATTAACATAAATATTTTTATCACAATAATTGTAAGTAAAATAATATAATAATAAAAATATATAATAAAAAATCTAAAACTACATAAAGTTATTACAAATAATAAACAAAAACAGTGGCATTAATTCAAATTATGTCAATTCAGAATATTACATTATAAAACGTGTTAATTCAAGAGATGAATAAAACTGTAATAGTGTAAAAGCAGGTCAGTCTGATTGTGTTGTGGTGGTTCTCTGTGTGAACAGGTGAAGCCTCTGATCTGGATCGAGTCTGTGATTGAGAAGCATTCACACAGCAGAATCGAGTACATGATCAAGGTGAGAACACCTGCATCCCTGGGATTTTGTGGTGTGTGTGTGTGTGTGTGTGCGCACAGAGCATCTAAATCGTGTCTGTTTTACCGCAGGCCAAGTCTCAGTTTAAGCGACGCTCCACTGCCAACAACGTGGAGATCCACATCCCAGTCCCGACGGACGCCGACACGCCCAAGTTTAAGACCACGGTGGGCAGCGTCAAGTGGGTGCCGGAGAACAGCGAGATCGTTTGGTCCATCAAATCTTTCCCGGTAAGAAACAAGCACATTATACTACATCTGTTAGCTAAAGAGTGATCTCAGCAGAAGCTTACGAGTGTGTGTGTGTGTGTGTTTCAGGGAGGGAAGGAGTACCTGATGAGGGCTCATTTCGGGCTGCCCAGCGTTGAGGCGGAGGACAAGGAGGGAAAGCCACCAATCAGTGTCAAGTTTGAGATTCCTTATTTCACCACCTCTGGAATACAGGTGACTTACCGTTACCTTCACACTTTCATTACAAAGTGATACTTGATGGCTTGCAGTCCACTTTTTTTAAAATCTTGGATTATGAGATTGATTTAGACGTGTTTTCTTAGTATTATTTCTTAGTATTATTACTAGTTTTTATTCATATTTTGAATTAGCTTTTTATTTTTATATTTATTTTATTTTTAATTTAACTACTTTAGTAATTTTATGTGCTTTTGTGTTTCTTATATATTACAATTTAGTATTATTTATCTACTATTATAGTTTTTTTCTTCATATTTTGAATTCAATTATATTTATATTTTCAGTTTAGTTTTAATTTATCTACAGTTTTGTAATTTTATGTTCTTTTGTCATTTCTGTTTTTTTAATATATATTACCATTTAGCATTATTTATCTACTATTATAATTTTTATTCGTATTTTTTCAAAATATTTTCAGTTTCGTTTTAATTTATCTACATTTTAGTAATTTTAGGTGCTTTTGTAATTTTTATTATTAGTAGTAGTATTATTTAAATTACCATTTAGTATTATTTATCTACTATTATAGTTTTTATACATTTTTTTAATTGGCATTTATTTGTATAATTTCAGTTTAGTTTAAATTTATCTACATTTTAGTAATTTTATGTTCTTTTGTAATTTCTATTCTTTTTTTAATATTATCATTTATTATTATTTATCTACTATTATAGTTTTCATATTTTTTTAGTTGGTTTTTATTTGTATATTTTCAGGTTTGTTTTAATTTATCTACATCTTAGTAATTTCATGTGCTTTTGTTATTTTTATTCCTTTTTTAATATTAGCATTAAGGGTTTTCCCCCTAAATTTAAGTTTGAGTTTTAGTTCAGATTTTTTTCTTATTTTTCTATTTCCAATAGATAATTTTAAATGTAAATGAAAATAAGAAATTGAAATAAGTTTGTGTTTATTTTTTATTTCATTTAACAAAAATGTTTGAATAGTTTTAATTCTAGTTTTGCCTAACATGGTGTAGGTCGGCCTCACGAGGATTTAGAGAACAGAGGCTTTCAGTTGCATTTGTTCATAAATAGATTAATCATTACTTAAAAAGCAGCTCTTGTGTTATGGTGTGTATTACAGAAGCAAACATTATTTTCACTTCAACCTTGAGTTCAATGCAGCATATGTTACTACTCTAACTAGAAATATTGAATCAGAATTAAATCTATATGTCAGTATTCAGAAGAATCAGTTTTTGACACTAGGTGGCGCTGCTGTCTGTATGTGATGAGCACCTGTTGCTCCGGCTGTGGCAGATGCAGTGTGTGTTCTGGTTATTCCTCTGTTACAAGTCTGTGCTTTTAAAGGATTTGTACACTCACAGTGGTGTTTAAACATTAATATGAGCACATCACACACACACTATGAGGCTTTGAGCAACCGTTCTCATCTTTGATCAACTCTTGAGTTCATTTAATTTCACTAAATAGGATTTATTTATGAAAAGAAGCCGGAATCCCATTGACAGCAAGGGCTCTGAACATCATCAGACATCTGCATAGAAGAGGAACATATTAATAATATCTCATTTATTTATTCTGATCAGGTGTTTGCCGTAATGTTGATTCAAAATTTCATTCAATGGAAGAGATATTCTGTGTATCATTTCATTTCTTGGGAGCGTAAGTGAGGCTGTGACGGATCGACGTCTGTCCGACTGATTTTATCTCTGCTTGTGATTGTTGAACAGGGAAATATGTTTTTTTTAAATCAATTGCTGCAATTCTGTCCCACTCAGCCTCGATTTCATTCATAAAACGATAAAAACAGCATCTACAACTACATTGACTACAGCTAGAATAATTAAAAAAAGGTTTTTGAGGATTGAAAAAATAATAATTAACATTTTAAATGAGAAGTGGTGCATTTGTAGCCAAGTTAAAATACAATTAGGTTATTAAAACAATTAAAAACCGAATAAAAAAAATGAATTAAAGCAAAATATATAAATGTTTACAAAAAACTAATAAAAAAAAAAATCTAAACAAATAAAATAAACTATTATTAAAAATAAAGAATAGCATATTAATAATATTAAAATAACTTCAGTTCTGTTTGTTGATGAAAGCAGAATGCTTCACTCAAAAATAATAATTCTGTCATTTGTTCATTTTCATATCCTTCCAAACCGGTATGATTTCTTTCTTCAGCAATCAATAATTATTATTTTTCTCCATAAAGTGTAAATCAGTGTCAAAGTCCATTATTGTTGTGGTTTTATTATAAAGACACTTTCTTGGAAATAATCATGAATGAGGACAGACTCCTTTAAGTTCTCTTAAACATGACATTCGGTAGAATATTTATCTTGTGTCTCGTGCAGCATTGTGGGTTTTAATCTTGTTGCATTAGAAACGGTTAAAGTTGCATGCATGTGTCATATCAGGACACAACTCTGTATAATGACATGGGTATGACACAGGTATTACAAGGAGAGGGTTCTTATGAGGACATAACCCATGTCCCCATTTTTCAAAACTCTTATAAATCATACAGAATGAGGTTTTTTGAGAAAGTAAAAACGCACAAAGTTTCCTGTGAGGGTTAGGGTTAGGTGTAGGGTTGGTGAAGGGTCATAGAATATACAGTTTGTACAGTATAAAAACCATTACACCTATGGGATGAACACACTTTACACAAAAACAAACGTTTGTGTGTGTGTGTGTGTGTGTGTGTGTGTGTGTGTGTTGTGGCCGTGACAGTGGCCCGATCCAGACGCTGGTGGCCAGTCAAGGCCAGGACAGACCACAGCTCCTGCTGCTGATTCTTGTGTTTTAGCAGACGGTGTGTTTATTTGTTATGGTCAGTCGAGTGTGTGTGTGTGTGTGTGTGTGTTTCTAAGGCCTCAGCAGTTTATAAAGGCGGGCCGAACAGAAATGAACTGTACAGGACTGCAGTCGAGCTGTGGGACGTGTTTGTGGAAACTCTCAACAGAAAAACTGCTGTTTGTTGATCTGGGAATGATTCTCGCACAGATGTTGTGCACTGCAGCGGTCAGTGGATTCATGCTTTTTGTGTTAGCATGAATAGACCATTTTAAATTTGCAGAAATGTGTTTGCTTCATGCAGAATTTGAATGCGATCAGTTTTTGTTTTACAGAATGAAATGAGAATAATAATGCTGTTAGTCTCTGTGATCTTCTCTACTGTAAATATGACTCGAGTCTCTTCTTCAGTTTGTGTTTGATGATCCAGCAGGACAAAACTAAACAAAATTGCAATAAGATCCAATGCTCTTAGCGAATCTCAAAGGCTGATTTAATTCAATAATTATATGCACTGTGTGTTTCAGAGTGTTTGTTCATGCAAACAGCTCATCTTTGTTAACAGTAAATGCTTCTCCACTTGAACTTTTTTTTTTTTTTAGGCATATGCATCCATTTCTGGTGCTTATAATGTGCATTAGAAAATGCACCATGCGCCAAAAATCTTTCCAGACTTGTAATGAGAAGCACTTCTAAATAAAAGAGCAGCTTTAGGGTCCCGATGTGGTTTTCCCTTAAAGAATAAATGTTTTATGCTAGCAATAAATATTAGTCTTGTAATTCAACAGTAATGTAATAAAAATTTAATTATTGATTATATTTCCTTAAATACTTTTCTTTACATTTATAATCACAATATTAATATTTCTTATTTTGTTTTATTAATATTATTTAGTAATGATAATAATGATAGAATAATGTTTAGTGCTACAATATGTATTTATAATATTAATTTTAGGCATTTTTAGGTTTTTATTTAAATTATTATTATTTGTGCAACAATGTGCATGATAATATTTTAGTTTTTGTCATTTATTTTTTATATAGTTTAGTTATGAAGCAAGAGGTATTTTTATTATTATTATTATTAGTGCAGCACTGTGTATTATTATTATTTACAGCAATATTGATATATTTACAAAAGAAAATGGCACAAAAAAACTACAAACTGTAAAAAAATTGGTAATATGCATTGCAAAGGACTTCATTTGGACAACTTTAAAGGCCGTTTTCTCAAATTTTTTTTTTTTTTTTCTTGCACCCTCAAATTCCAGATTTTCTAATAGTTGTATCTCGGCCAAATACTATCCTATCATAGCAAACCACACATCAGGGGAAAGCTTATTTATTCAGCCTTCAGACAATGTATAAATCCAAATTTCAGAAAATGTACCCTTATACCTGGTTTTGCGCTCCAGGGTCACATTTCACATCAGAAAAGTCACAATTTGTTTTCCCCAAAACGTGCAGCCCCTTCCAGCAGATGAGAATGGTGCATCTGATCGCTGAAGAACCTGCGCACCTTTCATTTACAAGACATGCGCCGAGGAATCACAAAATAAAAGCATTTACAGTGGAAGCCAGTACTGCAAAGTTGTAAAGCGTCTGCGTGAGGATTTATTCGTTTAATATGTTTTCTGATCAGTGTCAGATTTATATTTATGCATGTAGCAGACGCTTTACTTCAGTCGAGGAGCCAGTATGTAATTTAATGTTGACATTGTTTGACACTCTGTAAGCCACAAACCAGACGAACAATCGACAATCAAATGAATCAGACAAATTACAGAGAGGTTGAAGGTGAAGCATCAGATGAACTCGGGGCGACCTCGGTTACGATATCCATAAACAGCTTCTCCAATAAAATTACTTCTAATTTTCTGTTTTAAACAAAAGATTTCCTCAATATAATGGTAAGTTTCATCAGCCCACGCGGATATCAACGACATAAATCCGTCCGAAACTCAATTTCCCCTGAGAGTGAGGATGTTTGGGCTAAAAGACAGTGTCAGATCTAATTAAGAGGTGGACTTCAATGAGATTTCCTCTGGTTTTCGTTCAGCGCTCGACTGCGTCCCATGTGTCTTGTGGGGGTTTTGAACCTGGAGCGTCAAAAGAGCTCTTTGGGAATATAAATGCATGTTAGTTCTTCCATAAATCAAGATTATCATCCGATGCCTTCAGCTCGAGGTGCATAACACACTCCTGTGAGAGAGGATTCTGGGTGCTGACCTGCTTGTAAACCTCGGGCAGGCTTTGATAAGCTCTGCTGGCTGCGGTCGGTGTGTCTGCGTGCCCTGAGCGCCAGGCGTCGAGTCCCCTGCGATTAGCGCCGCTAGCTGATTGTGCCACAGTCCCACGCTCGCAGAACCAGGCTGTGGTTTGGTTGCACGTCAAGCCTCGGGCCGTTTGTCTCAGACTGGCCGACCGCATCTAGAGATCTGCAGTCTGTCTGGATGAACTGGACTGGCCTTTGGACTATTACCGCTGACCTCTGCTAGTCACAAATAGACACGTGCGTGACATTTTTAGCATGCATGGGTTTTATATGAAAACCCGAATAGTTTTCCCAGCATGGCTATATTTATACTACTGGTCCATTTTTTTTTCTTCTGCTCATCAATGCTGCATTTGTTTAAAAATGCAGTCGAAACTGTAAAATTATGAAATAATTTTACAATTTAAAAGAACAGTTTTCTATGTGAATATAATGTAAACTGTAATTTATTTCTGTGATGCTCCGCTGTATTTTCAGCATCTTTACTCCAGTCTTCAGTGTCACATGATTTTCAGAAATCAGAATAATATGATGATTTACTGCTCAAGAAACATTTCTGAATATCAAAAGAATATCACCGTTTTTGCTGCATGAAAGAGATTTTAAAATCAATTTATTATATTTATTCAGTAAGGAGGCATTTATTTGTTTAAAGGTGCAAATAAAAAGACAGACATTATAAGGTTAAAAAGATTTCGGTTTTCAAATAAATGCTATTCTTTTGAACTTTCTGTTCAACGAAGTTTCTATTCATTGAGGTTTCCACAAAAATGTTAAATAAGATTTCAAAATTGATAATTAGAACAGTTAATGATAATTGTGCAAATCTGATTTCTAAATGTTCAGTAATGATGCTGAAAATTCAGCAGCGCATCACGGAGATAAATTACATTTGGACTTACATTCACATAGAAAACAGTTCTGTATTTTTGATCAAATAAATGCAGCCTTGGTGAGCAGAAGAGACTTATCTTATATGTGGATGAAACAAGCGAAAGCACGAAGCTTGGCATTTTTCTGATCCTCTAATTGCTTGACTTCTCAAATTAAAGTGCCTTTTTTTTATAATAGTGTTTCCCACACTGTTATTAGGTGTAACGTGCAGCCTCTCGTTGACGTGTAATTTTCACAAAGGTTTTTTAACACACAAAACAATCTTTAACTCTCTCGTCTATATCTTTGAGCTCTACACACGACAGACGTCCGGCTCACAACATTTCTCGGGGTCATTACAAACAATCGTTCACCATATAGACCTAAATAGAACTCATTTCTGAACTACAGATTTAGGAGAGGACTCTTATTATGTTCAGTCTTGCATCCAAACATCATCACACACTGCAAACACACATTAATGTCCAAACACCATGTAAAAGTGGATTTTGCATAATAGATGGCCTTTAATGAATACAAAAGTTCAAAACCGCATTTGTTTGAAATAGAAATATTTTGTACGATTATAAATGTCTTTACAGTCATCAATGGAATACATCCTTAAGTTAATAATTAATAGACATTCATTTATTTTCTCATTAATCTAACTGAATTCAAACTTTTGAACAGCGATGTGCAATCATTAGTGTTTTATTCCTGCTATGTTTTGATCAACAACATTGCATTTGAATTTTTATATTTGCCATGATGCATGTTTTTCCGTCTCATTAGAATTCTAAAAACCCTGAAACCCCGTCCTTCAGGAAAAGCCCTGCTGTATATTTTGTTTGCTTGTTTACATATTTACGGAATGCTGCATGTCAAGAGCTGAATCAGCAGCGGTGTATGTTTGCGTGCGTCTGCCTGTCTGCCTGTCTGACCGTGAGCTCACGCCGCATGCTAATGAGAGACCGGTGACCACGCACATCTCAGCACTGCCCACACTGGACTCCATCCAGCTGCAAATATACACTGGAGTTCACTAAGGGCTGACCAGAGCATGACATAAACGCAGCCCGACGAGACGAGCGGCGCACGGCATTATTTAGCCCTTCACCGTCTGGCCGTCTCGTCGCGCTCGCCAGGGTGGACTCCGATGGTGGCCTGGGAAGTTTGTGTGAGCTGCACCCAAGAGTGGCACATCACCGTCCCCACAGACGCCAGGATTCCCAAAAACGTGTGTGTGCACAGGGCTGTCCTCGTGCTTTTTAAATCTGCATTGATACCTAGAATACAGCTCTCGTTCTGCGTAAGCCTATTTTGCATTTTACGTCGGCTATTTTTGTGCATTTTAGACAGGGAGGTTTTCTGTGAGAATAGAGTCCACGATTAGAACAAACGCTCGGATCAACAAACACAGAGCTGCTGGAGACGAGGACTGTAATTCCTCACGTCGTAAACGTCCACCCTGCGCTCCGGGGCAATTAAAGGTGACTAGAGACTTCAAATTGAATTGCAAAAATAAAGTTACCAAATAAAAATACAAAACACTCCTAACCACCCATTCCCCCCATGTTTTAATTGTTTCGCCAAACAGATAGTTCATAACTCAGTGTTTAGCCAGATTTGGAGTTCTTGTACTAGTTTTTTGATATATTAACATGATTATAGTAAGTTATTATGGTATATAATTGTTGGGGAAAGTTACTTTTAAAAGTAATGCATTACAATATTGTTACTCCCTAAAAAAGTAACTAATTACGTTACTTACTAATGCGTTACATTAAGTTTGCATTACTTTTTAAATATGAGCAGGACTTGATTGTTTTGAAAAAGTAACCTAGATATTTTCTTGTAAATTAACAATTACTAATTACTTGAAAAAAGTAATCTGATTATGTAACTTTTAATGCGTTACCCCCAACAATGCTTATTATTATTTTATAATAATATTTTTATATTATAATAATCAATTACAATGTATATTATTGTTATTGAAGCTGATTATGTTGTACTATTTATATACCAATTATAATATAAAACGTGTGTGTGTGTGTGTAATCAGTAACAATTATTATTATATAAGTGTGTATTAAATATATTTACATTTGGTAATATTTTAGTTAGTTATAAAAAAAATCAATTAATGCATTATAAACTGTATTATATTCCTGATTATGCAATTGCTATTTTTTCTAATTACAGGAACCAACCAACAACACATAATTTGTTTTTAATAAATAAAAATATATAATCTTTATATATGCATTCAATCTGCAATTATTATTTTATTTCCAATCACAGAAAACTACAATTTTCCCCCAACAGTAGTCGTGTTGTTTAATATAGAAGCAAAATAGACTAAAACAAAGGGTGAATTGTGCCGGTTACAAACCAGCATAAAACTGTTGAAATCGTATTGTAACATGGGTAGAAACAACACTTCACCTCTAATTCTGAGTATCAGGTTTATCTGTCGCCTCTTACAAAACGTGATTGTGCTCTTTCAGCATGTTTGGAGCGGTTGTGCAAAGGCTTGTGTAGTGATGCAAGGCCCGTATGAACCCAACGAGTGCCATTTCCCCAATCTCACTTCTTCATGGGCTTCCGCCCGCGCTGTCCAACTTCGCCACTTTCCCATGGGCTCCGACCCTAACCCTCGGATGCCCACGTGGACCTGACATGAAGCTAATGCTAGATGTAGATATCACAAGCCTTGGATGCGTTTGCTTGATATTCCTCAAACATTCTTGCTTGGGCTTCTTTAAAGCCTTTTTGTTGTTGTTGTTGTTGTTGCATACAAAAATGCAATCATTTTTATTCTTTCTTTATCTTTTTAGCCGTCTTTGCACTGCATTGTGCATTTGAAAAGTATAATTTAAAACTAAATATTGCTTTGCATTGTTTGAATGGGTTGTTATTTATTCCCATTGCGTTGTAGGCTTTTAGAAGGTTTGCCTTAATGAATTCACCCACAATGCATTGCAGTGTGTCAGTAATATATGTGTGTTTTGACAGGTGCGTTACCTGAAGATCATCGAGAAGAGCGGCTATCAGGCCCTGCCCTGGGTGCGATACATCACCCAGAACGGAGGTAAAACACTCTCTCATCCTCTCTTCTCTCTTCTTGTCATTGTTTTTCACAGCGTTGCTTAATTGTTGCCAAATACCTGCAGTGCAGCGCAGAATGATGGGAGATTAGTGTTAAATGCGGAGATGAAATTGTTCTGTTGAAAGAGGATGTTCAGGACAGACATGTGCGCGATGGTGAAACCCAGATAAAATTAGAAGCGCTGGTACAGTGAGGGAGTGCTACATTTCTTTCTCCGAATTCACATCTTCAGCTTACAACTGAGAGCCAGGGCTTAATGTTTCGCATATATTTTAGTAGTCAGAGTTGTATTTTATGAATTTTTTTATATAAAATATATATATTTTTTTATTTAGTTAGGTATTTTCTCATCAATTCCACCGTGTGTAATATTTTGTTGCCTTTTTTCTGTATTTGATGAGAAAATAGTTTTTTTTCGACTATGAACCATAATTTCTAACCCAGCAGTCACCGTAGCTAATTAAAAAATAAAGATAACAAATTGCAAAATAAAAATATAATAGTTAATAAAAATATTTGTTATATATATCATTTTTTTTCTAGATATTTTTCTCACTTCAGTCGATCTATATTTCTCCCTTTAATAATTTTTTTGTATTTGCACTGAAAGTATTTTATTTTTTTTTCAATCATGAAAACCATAATTTTAACCATTGTAAATTAGATAAATTATAACAATAATAACAAAAGTATAATATTTCTATCATTTGCTCTTAAAGTTTTTTGTCTGTAGCTAATTAAATATTAAAAATAATAAATTACAAAATAAAAAGTTACAATTGTGAAGCCATGTTTTTTTGTTAAATAAGCATGATAAAGATATTGTCATCTATATATAGCTATAATTATAATATATTATTATAAGAAATAATTGTTGTTTAGGGCCATATTTACAGAAATGCTGTTTAATATATTAATAAGGCATGTATTTTTGACGCGTGACAAATCCCCGTGGTTTCATTAAAATGGACAGTTTTATGGGGCTCACAGAAGTGAAATGAACAGTTTTTACTACTGCTGTTTAAATCAGAAACACTATTGAATCCTCTTTGTCTTGATGCTCTCGTCTAATGACATGAAATGAAAAGTGCTCAGCTTGCAAAACTGTTGCTAAATGTTCTCCAGTCGTGTAAACTCCGGTTAGCCGTCTTCCTCTCTGAGTGCATCCAGCATGTGTTTGATACGCACCATCTATCTTCATCTTGTGAACTTGTCTCAATCTTCCTGACTGATGGAGCTCTTGATTGTGTTTTGATGGGTGGAGAGAGAAAGTTCAGCTGTCACAATTAACTTTCCCCCTGTATTTCCATTTTGTCCTGTTTCCTGTCGTTCTGTGCATTTAATTAAGCCTTGCTCATTTCCTTCGCTCTTTGCAGACTATCAGCTGCGGACTCAGTGAACATGAAGAATTAGCCTGGAGGATCATGGGTCTGTCTCTCTTTCGGCTCCACACTCATCTGCAGTATTCACGACACACTAGTGCTTCCAATCGTTTCAAACAAATACATGTCAGATCTTAAGACTTACGGATTGCAATCGAGTTTAGGTTTTATTCAAATCTTCCTGTTTTGAATCTTACGGAAACTCTCCAGGACATTTGAATCATATAAATCTTTATTTGAAAGAATCATATGTATCTTTACTCGGAAGAATCATATGAATCTTTACTCGTTATTAGAATCATATGAATCTTTACTCGGAAGAATCATATGAATCTTTACTCGGAAGAATCATATGAAATCTTTACTCGGAAGAATCATATGAATCTTTACTCGTTATTAGAATCATAAATCTTTACTCGGAAGAATCATATGAATCTTTACTTGTTATTAGAATCATAAATCTTTACTCGGAAGAATCATATGAATCTTTACTCGGAAGAATCATATGAATCTTTACTCGGAAGAATCATATGAATCTTTACTTGTTATTAGAATCATAAATCTTTACTCGGAAGAATCATATGAATCTTTACTCGGAAGAATCATATGAATCTTTACTCGGAAGAATCATATGAATCTTTACTCGGAAGAATCATATGAATCTTTACTCGGAAAATCATATGAATCTTTACTCGGAAGAATCATATGAATCTTTACTCGGAAGAATCATATGAATCTTTACTTGTTATTAGAATCATAAATCTTTACTCGGAAGAATCATATGTATCTTTCCTCAGAAGAATCATATGAATCTTTCATTTTGAATAACTAAAATTCTTATCTTGTCAAAACGAATCACATTCCCATCACCTTCTCATTGATTCTGTTGATTTGTGTTGAAATATGAGCCTGACGTCCTTGAGAGGATTTGAAAGATTCATACTTGCTGATTCACTGAACTGAATCATTTCTTGGCCGTTCCACAAGCTTTAATTCTCAAACTGCAGATGTGTGTGTGTGTACGGTGTGTGTGTGTTTGACAGTAAACCGGAATCAAGTTCCTTTACACTTGATGAAAACGCAGCGCAGTCCTCGTCCAAGGGTATCACGTCACATTTCAACGGAGGAAGTGTTCATACGCGTCACATTTCAGATGTTTTCATACTGTAAACACGTCATGTTTGTGGTTATTTATCAGATGAATTCAACAATGTCGTGAGGTCACAGCGAAAGTATGTTGCATATTACAGTGTTTGTTACATTTCAATCAAAAGTCAAAAGATCTTATGATATTTTGAAGCGTTTGTATTTCTAGGTCATCATTTTGTTCAGGGACGTCCTCAGATATTGTTTATTAATATTCAGTATTTTTAGTTTTTTATGTCATTCCTGCACACTGACTCATTCGTTTGTATTTTATTTTCGAGTTTATTTATAGTCTGTCCAGTGATTGAGTATTTTGGGCTGCTCTGGGATCTGTTCACAGTCCCTCATGAGTTTACACCACTGACTCGAGTGAAACCGTTCAACACACAACTGAAAACTAAAGTCAACCGTGGTGCCAATTTAAAAAAAAGAGGAGATTAAATCATAATTGTTAGTTTTTTGTATTAGTTTGTCGATTTGTCTCATTTCAATTGCCTTCAAAGGACAGAATGTGAAGGTTACCATGTTTACTATGGTACAGCATGCAGTGGAGCTGAAATGTGACGTAATTGCATTCCTCTTGAAATGTTCCTGTATCTCACTTAATTCATCTCTTTGTGCACGTCAGACATCAATAAAGTACCCGTTTAGAAAATACCTTGTCTGATCCATCTCATAATTACTATTGGAACATGGCTAAATATTTATTCATTTGGCATAATATATAATCTACATACTTTAATCAAGTTTGAAATTAGCAGTTTAGTCTATATACTATACACATTTGAATAAAGATGTTTTTATATGCATGTATAGATTCATTTTATTTCAATATTTTGTAGATTAAAATGTGTGTGCGCGTGCATATATATCTCACACACACTAATAATGCATAATGTGCATTTTTATACATATGTAATTTATAAAATGTATACTAAGGATATATTTAATTAAATTAGGAATTAAAGAATGACTATTCTGTTCCAAGAACTAATATTTTATATATATATATATATATACAGTCTTGTTCAAAATAATAGCAGTACAATGTGACTAACCAGAATAATCAAGGTTTTTAGTATATTTTTTATTGCTACATGGCAAACAAGTTACCAGTAGGTTCAGTAGATTGTCAGAAAACAAACAAGACCCAGCATTCATGATATGTACGCTCTTAAGGCTGTGCAATTGGGCAATTAGTTGAAAGGGGTGTGTTCAAAAAAATAGCAGTGTCTACCTTTGACTGTACAAACTCAAAACTATTTTGTACAAACATTTTTTTTCCTGGGATTTAGCAATCCTGTGAATCACTAAACTAATATTTAGTTGTATGACCACAGTTTTTTAAAACTGCTTGACATCTGTGTGGCATGGAGTCAACCAACTTGTGGCACCTCTCAGCTGTTATTCCACTCCATGATTCTTTAACAACATTCCACAATTCATTCACATTTCTTGGTTTTGCTTCAGAAACAGCATTTTTGATATCACCCCACAAGTTCTCAATTGGATTAAGGTCTGGAGATTGGGCTGGCCACTCCATAACATTAATTTTGTTGGTTTGGAACCAAGACTTTGCCCGTTTACTAGTGTGTTTTGGGTCATTGTCTTGTTGAAACAACCATTTCAAGGGCATGTCCTCTTCAGCATAGGGCAACATGACCTCTTCAAGTATTTTAACATATGCAAACTGATCCATGATCCCTGGTATGTGATAAATAGACCCAACACCATAGTAGGAGAAACATGCCCATATCATGATGCTTGCACCTCCATGCTTCACTGTCTTCACTGCGTACTGTGGCTTGAATTCAGAGTTTGGGGGTCGTCTCACAAACTGCCTGTGGCCCTTGGACCCAAAAAGAACAATTTTACTCTCATCAGTCCACAAAATGTTCCTCCATTTCTCTTTAGGCCAGTTGATGTGTTCTTTGGCAAATTGTAACCTCTTCTGCACATGCCTTTTTTTTAACAGAGGGACTTTGCGGGGGATTCTTGAAAATAGATTAGCTTCACACAGACGTCTTCTAACTGTCACAGTACTTACAGGTAACTCCAGACTGTCTTTGATCATCCTGGAGGTGATCATTGGCTGAGCCTTTGCCATTCTGGTTATTCTTCTATCCATTTTGATGGTTGTCTTCCGTTTTCTTCCACGTCTCTCTGGTTTTGCTCTCCATTTTAAGGCATTGGAGATCATTTTAGCTGAACAGCCTATCATTTTTTGCACCTCTTTATAGGTTTTCCCCTCTCTAATCAACTTTTTAATCAAAGTACGCTGTTCTTCTGAACAATGTCTTGAACGACCCATTTTCCTCAGCTTTCAAATGCATGTTCAACAAGTGTTGGCTTCATCCTTAAATAGGGGCCACCTGATTCACACCTGTTTCTTCACAAAAGTGATGACCTCAGTGATTGAATGCCACACTGCTATTTTTTTGAACACACCCCTTTCAACTAATTCAACGAATTGCCCAATTGCACAGCCTTAAGAGCGTGCATATCATGAATGCTGGGTCTCATTTGTTTTCTGAGAATCTACTGAACCTACTGGTAACTTGTTTGCCACGTAGCAATAAAAAAATATACGAAAAACCTTGATTATTCTGGTTAGTCACATTGTACTGCTATTATTTTGAACAAGACTGTATATATATATATATATATATATATATACACACACACACTCTCTCTCTCTTAATAAAATATACATGCATGTATACTTTTGATAGATACCACACAAGATTAGCATAACCAAGACTTTAAGACTCAAACATATGAAAATGCACTAAATTTGACCTGTTTTCCCCTGAATTATCCAGACCAAGTTGATCCAAACAGATGTTGTGCATGATTTAATGTTTCTATCTTTACCCAAAGTCATGCCATTAAATATAAAAATGATCATTTATCACTTTATAGCTGATTTACCGCCGCTTTGGTGTGTCTGTTAAACATCTCTAGTTTGTTTTGTGACGTGTGGGTTTTGGTTGAAGTCCTGGAACGAGCGCAGGACAGTCATGCACCAGTCTTTGACTCTACTTGCCCTTTTATTGTGATGCTGTTGTCCTATTTTCATGCAACAGTTATCGGCCCATGAACACGACTCCACCTGCATTACCAGCATCTAATGCAAAAGCCTTATTATTTTCATATTAATTAATAATTGTTCTTTTTCCCATGATGCCATTGCTCTCAGTATTGGGTCGGTTGTATAAGACCAAGCAGCAAAAGCTTTGAAAGATTATTCAAGGATAATCAAATAAATGGTGTTTGGCATTTCCATCATTACGCCCACATTTCAACATTAATTTCTCTTGGCATAGATCGACACGGCTTAGTTTGATTGTTCTGAGAAACTGTGGAGGTGGAATGAGAGTCCGGATAAGTCACAAAGTCAAGTTTCGGTTAGTCAGGAAAAGTGGAGTGTGTCGCTTTACAAATTGTTTGTTAAAATCCAGGAGCCGATTATTTCATAAACATGGTGATCACTTAAACGTTCTGTGTGCATAATGTTCACAAGTTTTAAATTAATACTTTTATGCAGCAAAGATTCATTAAATTGATCAAGAGTGACAGTAAAGAGGTTTAATGTTACGAAGTTTCAAATTCTCAAAAAAAAAAAAAAAAGTATTTTTTTTATATATCTCGAATAAATGCTTTATATTCATAAAAAAAAATCCTGAAAATTAAAATGGATCTCAGTTTCCATAAAAATATTGAGCAGCACAACGGTTTTCAACATTGATAATAATCAGAAATGTTTCTTAAATCATTATTCTGATTTCTGAAGATCATGTGACACTGAAGACTGGAGAAATGATGCTGAAAATACATCTGCACATCACAGAAATAAATTACATTTTAACATATATACACATAGAAAACAGTTCTTTAAAACTGTAATAATATTACACTATTTTACTGTATTTGTATCAAATAAATGCAGCTTTGGTGAGCGGAGGAAACTTGTTTTAATAACATTAAAAAGCTCACCGACTCGTTTAAAAAGTTAAATAAAATGTTGCATATTTTAATGAATGGGTTTGATCATCCTGATAAACTTTGGGGATGTTTACTGTTGGTATACAATGTCTTACAATTATTTAAAAATATTATTTCTACCTTTTCTTTAAAAAAAAAGCATTTGTTATGGTTACGGTTTGGTGTTCTGGACAGATAAGCACAGGTTTGTCTTCTGGTTGATCAGGTTTGTGTGGGAGTCGAAAGGACAAAAGCTTTTGACAGAAACAGGTAATACACACTTCACTTCTAGAGCTTCCATTCATAGTGATCACATACCTCAGAGCAGGTTCACACACACACACACACACACACACACACACACCAAACCGTCCCCGAGGACGACTCAATCACTGACCGGAAACGTTCCTGGCACCTTCTGCTTTCTGATGTTTGGCACAGAATGTTTGATCGCTGCAAAGAAAAGAAAAAGAAAGATTCAAAATTCTGAGACCACTTTTGTATGTAAAACATGGGGGGAAATAAAGCAGAAATAAATCCCAAAAGTTACATTTTTGTGACTAATTAAATGATTTTTCGATGCTATATTTCTTTAAATCTCAAATCATATTGGAGAACATGATCATGAGGTCATTAAAGCAACAGACTAAATTACACTTTTCTCTTAAAACTTGTATTAACATAAATGTTTTGCATGTAATTATACATCATGGTGTATTCATCATTAGGCATATATTAGGATAAGTCTATATTAATATAATTTATATTATAAAAATATTATATAAACACAACATTTTTATTAAATATATACATGCATGTGAATGTACACATAATAAATATACACCGTATACATACATGTAAACAAACACTTATTTTGGATGTGATTAATCGTTTGACAGCACTAATTTTGTTGTCTTCTTTTAAATGCTCAATAATGTAATTAAGATTTAATAATTGTTTTTTTTTTTTGTAGTAAATAACAGAAACCTTTTAAAATGTAAAAAAAATAAGTATTTTATATATTTCCCCCAAAAAATATATTATAAAAAAATATAAGATATATGTATATTTTACCTAATTGAAACAACATTTTGGTTATTTTTTAGGCCTAAATAATTTATAATGTAATTAATAATAAGTAATAATGTTAAACCTCAGAAAAGTTTAATTCATGTTTAAAATATACAAAACATTTTTTTTTTTTTTTTTTTTACAAAATGTAAAAGTAAACAAAATTTGGGAAAGATGTATATTAAACATTAACATAAATGAAGACATTCCTACATTACAAATGCAAAAAAGAAATATTTTCATAAGTGGTCTCAGACTTTTTGGCTCCTTGCTCTCAGATTCACATTTATTATGGTGCTTCGTTTCTAAAAGCAGGTGCACTGAGTCTAAAAGTCCTATTGCACAACTCTCTTACAGTTTAATTTGATGAAACAGGGCAGCAGGGTATGTACGTGTCAGCGGAGTATAATATGATAAACCCACAAAGCCATAAAGCGTCCTGTGAATGAGTTTTACTGTCTGTAATTGCATCCTATGATGAAACTGGAGCAGATTAGCCTGGTTTGAGCAGGTCGGACAGCGTGGCGTTTTCACAGGGTCACACGGAAACCCCTTGTTTTGATTCAAAACGGAATCCTGACGCCTAGCAACCCGGTTCGAGCGGGGGAAGCCCTGGCTGTGTGACGTCAAACAACAGGTGCGGAGATAAACTCCAGGAATTATTTAGCTGCCATCGCAAAAGATGCATGAGTCAGTGCAATAAAAACTGACTGAAGGAGCACCGGATGAAGGCCATCTTTACTTAAAAGTGTGTGTGAAAGGTGCAAGACACAATAAAGCAGACGAACTTACCCTCTAATTTACAATGACATGCAAGGATTTCTCATGAGGCCGCAGGGAAACAAGGAAATCTCGCTGAGATGAGCTTTAATGAGTGGCCTGAAACTAAGGGCCGTAAATGAACGTGTTTCAGGTGGTGAAGCTGATTGTGACTGGCTGCACCACAGCAAACCTTTAACCAGAAACTTCCTTAATGCACAGGTGTGCACTGATTTATTAGCCAACAACATTTCAGCCAAACTTGATCGTCAACATCTAGATTTTTACCTATTACACAACTTTTGCACATGCAAATTACTTTATTGGAAATCTGTCAAGGGCAATGAGAGCGTTTTGTTGAAGGGCAAAACAAAAATCTGATTATTACAAGAAATCCAGGAATGAGAAAATGTGATTTTAAAAGTTATTATCGTTAGTGAAAACGAATGCCAAAACCATACAAAAAATATTGTTAATGAAATAAAGTAAAAAACAGACTTATTTCAGCTGACTGTCAAGGCAACATTTCTTATTTTAATTCAGTTTAACCATGTAAAATGGAAATAAAAAAATAATAAACAATGACATACTTTAAACACACACACACACACACACAATAAGTTTGCTTTAATTGCAATCATTATCTAAAATGGTTTAATGAACTATTTCGAGTTTAATTAGGCCTAATGTCTTAAACATATTCTTGCATTGTAGATTTTATAATGAAGTGATTTTTGATTACCAGATTGAATTTTCACTGCAGGGAATGTTCTGGAAAGAATGTTCTCCAGTTCATTGTTAAGAAACAGATAACATTCTTCTAGTAATGTTAAGTTTTTAATAATGTTCAGAATTTTTAAATGTCATTTTAGAATGTTCAGAGAACATTAAATGTAACATTCTTGTAATGTTTGCAAAATGATACAATGGAATGTTCCAGTAATGTTTGTCAAACCAAGTAAAAAAATGAAATTTAGAATGTTCAGAGAACATCTGGAACATTTTCATAACTTAGAATGTTAGCTAAATGTATTTTCTTTAGCTAAGTTTTGGCCTGACATACTGATAGCTGCAATAGTAACGTCCCAATATTTCGTCGAGCTGGCACATGATTTAGCTCTTTTAAGAAACCGTGGCTATTTCCATGAATTTTCTCAGCACTATCATTTGACGGGTCAAATGGCATTTCGCAAGTTTACGATGACAAATACCAGGTGTAATGTTAGTGTGTGAAAGTGCAGTCAGGTAGATGTTTGCCCCAGTGTAGCCACATTCACCTCCTCCAGAATGTGTGTGTGTGTGTGTGTGTGTTTGGAAACACAGTTGCTGTGGTGATAAAGTCATTTGAAGCAGCTCAAAGTCTGGAGGAGGACGGCTGATGCAGCAGCTCTTGCACGAGATCCAGCTTTGGATGAAATCTTACCAAATGACTTCCGGCGGTTACACTCATCGACCTCACCTGAAATAAAAAAGGATATACTCTATTGCGTATGCAAACAGCCCAAATATCATTGTCTGCCACACCTCTTTTATATAATAGCAGGTTATTCGAGAAAATTCATCAGATTCAACATCATTATATTACTAGCATCATATACTACAATAAACCTGTTAGAACACGTCCAGATCATATCCCACTCAAAAATAAATGTTTTAAATTCATTATTGTCAAGACAATTAAGCACACCCACCCTAATATTCATTATATAAAAATATATTTCAGGTATTTATTTATTTAATTCAAGTATATATTGATGAATCATGGTTTTAACCAAATGAATTTAAATAATGCATTTTTTTTTTCAAAAACAAATAAAATGGAAAACAGAAACAATTCTTCACTACTTTTGGCATTTTTACTTAGTTTTTTTTTCTGTATAAATACCAATTATTATAAAAATTAATTATTTTATTAAGATGTATTTCTTTTCAGATAATACGTGTATTTTGGCTGAAACTATATAATTAATTAATAAATAATTAATTAATATATTTTTTTATATTTTTAAAGTGCAAACTTCAGAAAGTTTAATGCTGGCTTAAAACTATTTAATATATTTTCTACACAAAACAAAAATAAATCTTACCCACTTAAAATTTTGGATTTCTTTTAGAAATATTTTTCTTGTTTTTAAGCATAAATTAAATTACACTTTTCTGAGATTTATGCTTAAAACGGTGGAAAACAAACAAACAACGATTTCAATTGGGTGTGAAAAATACACAAGATATATTATCTGAAAATATGTCTTAATACATGCATGCCCTTTTGCTTCTCAAGTAAATGTATTTTTAATATTTATACTGAAAATCAAAACAAAATGCAATAAATTTTTATTTTTATTTTTGTGAAATGTAGATCAAATTGTTTTTACACATTGCTTTATTTCTAAAATGTTCCTGGACAGTGTTTTCACATGGAGACAATGCACTGTTGTCTAAGTTACTGCACATGAATAATTCCTCAAATCAGAGCCACGCAGCAACATGTCCTGCGTGTGTGTGTGTGTGTGTGTGTGTGTGTGTGTACACTGTGGAAAACCCTACAGCTCCATTACAGTTGTTATGTAACACACTCAGTCATTCTGCCAAACTCTGAATGTACAGAAACCGATATACTTCTGACATGTGTGACAGTGTGTGCCGGTTTCAGTCAAACCCAGGTTCTCACCGGTATACATGACCCGAAACAACATCCTGGCAGCCAGCAGACGGAGCGAGAGACTAAAGGATCGCATGTAAAGACCTGCACAACACCTGCAGCCTCAGCTCAGGTTCACTTCCGGCCTGAGCGTCTATAGGATCACGGTATCAACAGTTCTACTTTCATGCTTTCATTTATTATTTACATTTGTATGTTAATGCATGTAAGCATTGCAAGCATCCATGTTAGCATTAGCATGCATGTTAGCATTCTTCATATTTGACCCCTGTAAAGTACAAGTGCATCTTGAGCTTTGTAACATATTGACATCAGGCTCTGCCAGAATTAGTAAGTGACCCGGGTTGCATGCTCCCTATCTAGAAAGCACTAAATCGGTTGCATTTGCATTAGGATTCAGCTTTAGTGGTCATATCCAGTAATGGAAATGAGCAGTGGAAACTGTGATCGTCTGAGCAGCTGTGATTCACCAGTCACTTGTCAAAGGCCTTGATTCACTTTGACGGACGACACAAACGCTTCTGGGTTTTTCACGCCGCTACCGAAAACACTGGGTTTTTTTTCCTCCTCCAAGGCCTTCGAAGCCGTCTGCATAGTATCTTTCTGCAGATTTTCTCTGGGCTTCTTATTTGTTTATTTTCTCGCCGACTCTTTCGAGAACCTCAGTGATATTTTAGCACATGTGCATGGCAACAGCAAAACAGTAACGCAGCAGATGAATTCCTGGCCCGACCGCGTTTGTGAATTAGTGATCATGTAAAAAGCCACTGTGGCTTTGAGATTGCAAACAGGCCATGTGGAGACACAGAGAACTAACCAGCCCTCGAAATAGTCCGGCTGTTTGTGCGGAGAGAGAAGAGAACGTGTGTTTGACATCAGGGACAGTCGGGACCGTCCTGTGAATGTAGACGTTACCAGCTGTTGAGTGATTGTTTGGGACTTTCTGCCAGAAAATGAAGCCAATACTACAATAAAAAATACTTTTGTTTAGCAAGGACACATTAAATAAAGCAGAAGAAGAGATTTCTCTCAAAGATATGACCCTGGAACATAAAACCACACATAAGGGGCAATTTTCTCAAACTGATATTTATACATCATCTCATCATCTGAAAGCTGAAGAAATAAGCTTTCCATTAATGTAAGGTTTAACCCCTTAACTGTCACTCACGTTTTTGAAGATAGACTTGAATGTGCATGATACAAACCTAAACCTACATGATTTTGATGTACCATTTACATGGTAATGCAATGTCTGATTTTAAAATGGGTTTTAAAGGATTAATTTTTAGATTTTATGTTTTCAAGTGATATATAACTTCTGATGATTTCTAAAATGTGATAGAGAAAAAGGCAACGAGGAAGTCTTTTCAAGGTCAAAGGTCAAAGGTCAAAGCTCCTTTTGTAATGTAGATTCCTGAGGGTGCACTCTTGTCATAAATTTATCTATTACTTTTCCTACATAATTTTTAACAAAAAATATTGGTAAAATATATATTTGGGAGTCTTAGACCTTTCCAACGATATATAGTTTGTCAAGATTAGATTAGATTTGATTGTAATATAGTATAGTCAATGTAGGCGTCCTGTATTCGGGGTCGGGGTGACATTTAACAGGTTAAAAAATAAGTTTTTAATATATTTACGGTAGCAAATTTACAAAATATCTTCATGCAACATGATTTTTACTTAATATCCAAAGATTTTGGGCATGAAAACCCCCCCAAACAATGTATTGTTGGCTATTGCTACAAATACACCTGTGCAACTTATGACTGCTTTTGTGCTCCAGGTTCACATCTAAAAAAAAATCGTATAAACTCCACTAAACTTTTTTTTTCCGTCTAATAAAAACCATTTTTAATTGTTAAAAAAATACTACTTTTATTTATTCATTCATTTAAATGTGCTATACAACACAGCATTAAAACACTGATATGGCTAAATTATCAATTTTGATTCATTGCTTTATTATATGGCTTCGTTATTTCTCTCATGCCTGCATTCTTGACATCTTTCTGTGTATCTCGAATTTTCCTATTCTAACCATAAAGATTACAATCAAAACAGAAAAACTTAATAAAATGTAAAAAATCATTTCAAATAAAAACTGATAGTACTGTATCTCAATGACACTCAGTAAACACCGGCTCCTTTTACTCACCCTCATGTTGTTTCCTAGCTATATGCTATATGTTTCATAGAAGAAACAAAGTAATAAGAAAGGTTTGGAAACAAAAGGAAGGATTTAGGAGGACTGAAAGGCCACTGGACATAGGTTTTTGCATAGTGGTCTTCATCACGACATCTGGGATGACATTTTCACTTGACAGAAGGAAAAAGAGAGCATTCCCTTGAAACAGTTTGCTGCCACATGCTCTCTACTAACCAACATAAACACAGCGTATCCTCCGAGTACCCTAACCCTCATAAAAGACACGTTTATAGACGTGCGGACGGAGGGGGTTCATTACAAACCCTCTTTTTTGTGGGGGTCTATTTAGGGCGATCCTCCTGATGTGGCTTGGATTTTGCTATTTTCACTTCACCCTTGAATTTTCTCCGACCAGAGGAATATCTCAAACCCCTCGGCTTTGCCCAAACCCAGCTCTGGGATAATTACTCGGCTCTGAGTGTAATTACACAGAGGTTCTCTGGCTGTTATAACGGCAGGAGTGAGGGGTCAGACACCCACAGACCTTGCCTGTCAGAGGGGTCCGTCTGCGGGGTTATTTTTACCCCATCGGAGAGGGGTCCTGCTCCAATTATAGAGTACACAAAGCAGTTAACTCGGCAGTTTTGTGGTGAGGAGATGGAAGAGGACTTGTACAGGAAACAGATGGAGTAATATAGACTGAAAGAAGAGAAAAAGAGGGGAAAACACCTCACCTGCTGCTGCTGAGTTACAGCTTTTAACTCAAATAGTCAACTCTTTATATACTTCACTATTAAACCTGTCGCACACAATCTACTCCATGCTTTTTGTCGTCTGATTTGTGCAATTGTACAATCGTCCAATTTCAACTCGTGCATGTTTTAGTTTGCTGTCAAATCTTTACTGGTTTTTATAAAGCAAATGTAGGAATATCTTAAGGAACATTTGTTCATTAAATTGCATTGCACTTTATGTTCTGATCATTCAATGTTAAATATCCGCTGTACTGAAGATCTCATTGATTTACATTTACATGCATCAGAATTTCATCCCTTTTTGTCTATTTAAATATCATTTCAATAGAAACATCTGCACCAAATTGTATATTTATAAAACTTTTTCATAAGGCAGTTCATCATTGAATTCAGTGATGTCATCATCCAGCTCAGTTCAGTTTAAATAGCATCTGTGCAGTCAAGTCGACGAGATCTTGGAAAATAAGTGTCAACACAATAAACCAATGATAGCCACTCGACCACATGCAATACAGTGATTTTACCACAGTAAAGAGGGTTTCAGGCACAACACTTTACATTTTTTAAACACACACACACAGTAAAGAACACATGGCCTGGAGTGATTCTTGATTAATCTTGAAGAAATGGCATGTTATGATATTTATATTTACAATTGTATAATACAGTAAAAGAAACTGTTATAACACAGGTATTTAAAAAAAGAGCATTATATATAAATACACACACACACACACTCCTTTTCGTTGTAAAATCTTATTTAAAGCTTCTATATATTTAAAAAAAAATCATATTTCTATGTATTTTCTTTATGATTGAGTATATAATAAATATATACTAATGCATTACAATTATAATGCATTCTATTGCATTAAATGGAATAACATTTAATTTAATAACTTAAATATGTGAAATGTCTGCTCTTTTTATTTTATAGTAAAGACGTTTTGTTACACAATTTTACTCTATTTTATAATAAAGTCAATAAATTGCATGTGATTTTATTTACATATAGACACAGACCAAAGAAATGCAATGCTTTTTTTTCCTTTTGTGATGGTTGCATCCATCCAATACTGTGGTGTATATCTAAACAACACCTTCATCTGCTCATTAGGATGCCAGTGTGTGTGTGTGTGTGTGTGTGTGTGTGTGTGTGCTCACATCCCCCCAGGCCGTGTTTCACCTGCTTTGATCCTGTAGATGTGATGTTATCTCTGATGATTATCTGTGAAGACCCCCAGAGTCAAAGGCCTGAGGAGACCCCAGCTTCACAAGCACCTCATGCTTTACAGATTAAAAAACAAAAACCTTTAATTAAAAGGGTAAAGTGAAAACTTGTTTTGTGTCATGATTTATTTTAGAAATAAATGTATAATATATGTCAAACTTTTTTGAAACATTCCTAAATTATAGATTCACATATGTAAAAATAATACATTTATATGCATCACTGTTTATATGTATCAACTGAAATACTACATTTTTATTAATGTTTTATATATTCTGTTTTCATTGTAATTTTAGATAACATTTTGGTAATTTAGTTGTGTGTTTTTGAAATTTTATCTTTTTTTATATGTCTTTATATTTTTATTTGTTTTAATTTTAGTTGTAGTTAATGTAGTACATCATGTTAAATTAAAATTAGTTTTTTCACTGGTATTTCACTTTATTTGACCAATTAATGTACCTGCACCAATACAGCCAAATAAATAAAGTTGAATTCAATAAACAATAAACAAAACATATATTTTTATTTTTCTTATTTATTTTATCCAATTAGTTTTTGGCAATGCAAATCTAGTTTTTGGTCATATGTTGCCTAAACTGAACTAAAATTAAATGAATGAAAGCGTAAGAGAGAAAGAGAAAGAGACTTGACTTTTCACTAACAACTTTACTTTACACCAATCCTCAACATATTACAGAGCTAATATTGCTATTATTAAAGTATTTTCACTTTTTATTATTACCTAATTTATCTGACAATTTAAAACTCATTCAGTACCGATTATGAATAAAAACTTTTATTTATAAATAGATTCATACGTTATATAGGCTACATTTATTTATAAGTGAAAGCATTCATTAAAATAAATGTATACATTAATTATTAAATAAAGGTATGAATTCTAATTTAATTTGAATTTTAATATTATTATTTAATGCACTTTTTAATATGACCTACTGTATTTTTCTGTTTAAAAAGCATTCAGTTGTGATTATAAATAAATAAATAAATTTATAAATAGATAATAAATTAAATAGATATATAAATTATACATTTGTTTATAAATGAATTAAAGATAATTTATAAAATAAATGTCTAAATTTGTAATTATATTACAATTTTATATGATTATTATTTATATGCAAAATATTATTTTAATATTACCTACGTTATTTATCTGTCTGTTTAAAATTCAATGGTGATTACAAATAAACTTATTTATAAATAAATTAATAAATTATACATTTGTTTCTAAATTAAATTCATTCAAAATAATTGAAACTAATTATACATTTATTATTGTTATTATTTATATGCACACTATTATTATTCATCTTCACAATATTATTTTTATATTACTTCCTTTATTTATCTGTCTGTATTCAATGGTGATTATAAATAATCTTTTTTATAAATAGATTAATAAATTATACATTTGTTTCTAAATTAAATTCATTCAAAATAATTTTGAAAATAATTATACATTTATTATTATTATTATTATTTATATACACACTATTATTATTTATCTTCACAATATTATTTTAATATTACCTCCTTTATTTATCTGTCTGTTTAAAAATGTATTCAATGGTGATTATAAATAAACTTATAAACTGAAATTAATAATAAATGTATTATTATTGTTATTTATATGCACACTATTATAATTCATCTTCACCATATTATTTTAATACTACCTTTTCTAAAACACATTTTGAGGTAATTGTGACTTTTGCGTCTCAGAGAAGGCAAAAAAAGAAGAGCTTTGCACTTTTCTCCCCATCATATCTTGCCCAGGGGTGCGTTTCCCAAAACCATAGTTGCTAACTAAGTTCCCATTGACAAAAAACTAAGTTACTAACAGGTTAACAACTATGGTTTTGGGAAACACATCCAGAATGGCTCTCAAACCCAACCGGAGACCGTCCGTCACATGGCTTTGCGTTCACATGTCTGACTCGCTAAGCATTTCTGCAGGGCGATTTTAACCCCGACGCTTAAACCTCGTCTCGTTTTCGGGCACGCCGGAGAAATCTTCCAGCGTTTTATAAGACGGAAAAATTATAACAACTGCAACATTCCTGCAGGGCTGTAATTTTCTTCCGGCGGGCGAAAGCTGTGTGTTATGGTCTGGGTCAGGGAACACATCACAACCCGTCATCAGGGCCCACATCTACCCCGAGCGGTCAGCCACATCACAGGAGCCGGTCAGCACCAGCGGGAAGACCGGGAACATCACAAAAACGCAGCCAATCAGTGGAGAGAGTCCCGCATTACTGTACATTTGCCCCCTAACCACCATTCTCTCTAAATAAAGCACATATTCCTTTTAAATTACAGTATACAGACCCACCCCTCCCTACAATTAACATGATTTAGACGCTGATGGATGTCTCTAAACAATCATGAGCAGGATTCGTGAAGAAACACTCACAAAGCACAAGCTGAATGAATCTAGGTTAACTGATGCTTAAGACACTATGTGAAGAATGCTTCGAAAAACAAGAAAACAAGCTGCTGTTCTGATAGAAACACCAGTACCACGATTTATGGTGCACTTTATTATCATTTGTGACCCTTGGCCTTAAGTGTACATTTCTCAAAGTTGAGATTTATACATCATCTGAATCTGAATAAATAAGCTTCGGACAATATTTGGATGAGATGCAACTATTTGAAAATCTGGAATCTGAGCGTGCAAAAAAATCTAAACACTGAGAAAATCATCTTTAAAGTTGTGCAAATGAATTCTTAGCAATGCATATTACTAATCAAAAATTACGTTTTGATATATTTGCGATAGGAAATTTACAAAATATCTTCATGGAACATGATCTTTATTTAATATCCTAATGATTTTTGACCTAAAAGAAAAATGGATCATTTTGACCAATGCAATGTATTTTTGGCTGTTGCTACAAATACAGTATTGTTCAAAATAATAGCAGTACAATGTGACTAACCAGAATAATCAAGGTTTTTCGTATATTTTTTTATTGCTACGTGGCAAACAAGTTACCAGTAGGTTCAGTAGATTCTCAGAAAACAAATGAGACCCAGCATTCATGATATGCACGCTCTTAAGGCTGTGCAATTGGGCAATTAGTTGAATTAGTTGAAAGGGGTGTGTTCAAAAAAATAGCAGTGTGGCATTCAATCACTGAGGTCATCAATTTTGTGAAGAAACAGGTGTGAATCAGGTGGCCCCTATTTAAGGATGAAGCCAACACTTGTTGAACATGCATTTGAAAGCTGAGGAAAATGGGTCGTTCAAGACATTGTTCAGAAGAACAGCGTACTTTGATTAAAAAGTTGATTAGAGAGGGGAAAACCTATAAAGAGGTGCAAAAAATGATAGGCTGTTCAGCTAAAATGATCTCCAATGCCTTAAAATGGAGAGCAAAACCAGAGAGACGTGGAAGAAAACGGAAGACAACCATCAAAATGGATAGAAGAATAACCAGAATGGCAAAGGCTCAGCCAATGATCACCTCCAGGATGATCAAAGACAGTCTGGAGTTACCTGTAAGTACTGTGACAGTTAGAAGACGTCTGTGTGAAGCTAATCTATTTTCAAGAATCCCCCGCAAAGTCCCTCTGTTAAAAAAAAGGCATGTGCAGAAGAGGTTACAATTTGCCAAAGAACACATCAACTGGCCTAAAGAGAAATGGAGGAACATTTTGTGGACTGATGAGAGTAAAATTGTTCTTTTTGGGTCCAAGGGCCACAGGCAGTTTGTGAGACGACCCCCAAACTCTGAATTCAAGCCACAGTACACAGTGAAGACAGTGAAGCATGGAGGTGCAAGCATCATGATATGGGCATGTTTCTCCTACTATGGTGTTGGGTCTATTTATCGCATACCAGGGATCATGGATCAGTTTGCATATGTTAAAATACTTGAAGAGGTCATGTTGCCCTATGCTGAAGAGGACATGCCCTTGAAATGGTTGTTTCAACAAGACAATGACCCAAAACACACTAGTAAACGGGCAAAGTCTTGGTTCCAAACCAACAAAATTAATGTTATGGAGTGGCCAGCCCAATCTCCAGACCTTAATCCAATTGAGAACTTGTGGGGTGATATCAAAAATGCTGTTTCTGAAGCAAAACCAAGAAATGTGAATGAATTGTGGAATGTTGTTAAAGAATCATGGAGTGGAATAACAGCTGAGAGGTGCCACAAGTTGGTTGACTCCATGCCACACAGATGTCAAGCAGTTTTAAAAAACTGTGGTCATACAACTAAATATTAGTTTAGTGATTCACAGGATTGCTAAATCCCAGAAAAAAAAAATGTTTGTACAAAATAGTTTTGAGTTTGTACAGTCAAAGGTAGACACTGCTATTTTTTTGAACACACCCCTTTCAACTAATTGCCCAATTGCACAGCCTTAAGAGCGTGCATATCATGAATGCTGGGTCTTGTTTGTTTTCTGAGAATCTACTGAACCTACTGGTAACTTGTTTGCCACGTAGCAATAAAAAATATACTAAAAACCTTGATTATTCTGGTTAGTCACATTGTACTGCTATTATTTTGAACAATACTGTACACCCCAGAGACTTCAGACTGCTTTGTGCTCCAGGGTCACATTTGTGTAATTGCTAGGTGAAATGTAACTAATAGATTGCATTTCATTAAATTTTCTATAGCTTTACATCACTCCATAAATCAGAAAACAGTGTCAACATTCAGAAAACAAAATCAACTGTTTTGTATTAGAAGTTACCTGTAATGCTATGTCTATATCATTTTCACCATGTATTCAGGGTTAAAATATTATATAAATCCATGCAAATGATTTATTAAACAAATTTTAATGCATAAGCATGATAATGCATGATAAAAAACTAATTTTAGAAAACAACCTTTACAGAAATCTACTGCAATTTAAATCTACAAACACAAATAGATAAAGGGCAATAAATAAAATGTACGAAATAAAAAAACACATAAATGTTTTGAAAAAGGAGTTTTATTTAGCTTGTAATGAATTGCCTTAATTGGTACTTTCATGCACCAATGTTTTATTCTTTTGTCATTATTTTACTGTTAATATATCTTTATTAACATTGCTTAATTTACATTTCTACTAAATTTATTTTTTTGCATTTTTATGATTCTTTAAGCTGCCACATTTTATGATGCTTGTTGTACAAATAACAAACAAAAACATACACAATATACAAATCTGTGCCCATTTTCAGCCAATGTTGAGATCTCTTCTGAAACTCTAGAAGGGGCATGCAAACAGAGGGACATCTGTAAAGATTTGATTTGTGAGTTTGATCCAAACACAGATTCACCCAAACAATCTCCTGCTGAAGTGTGACACCCATCAGAGAGCGGAGGAATGCAGAATCCCTTGTTTTCATCTAAAGACAAGAAAGGCACATGGTCGGCAGCAGTCGGTGTTGACAGATGGCATTCATTCACTAGCATGTGATACACATACCTGACAGCGCTGAAAGGAGAAAAACACACCAGAGAGCATCTGATCGTGGGAACGCTCGGCGATAATGAGAGATATTGTGATGAGAATCTCTTCAGTCATGCAGCAGTGATTCACCTTATCATCCACAGACATCACTAAAGTCATGAGGGGATATTTTTAGCAATGCTGAGATCCCAAACACTAACTTTACAGCTCATTGTGTGTTCATATCTGTGCTTGTAATCACAGAAAATGATTTTCCAGCACTATTCTGACAGCATAAACTCTTATTCAAGTAGGACACATTATGAATGCTACGTCTTTGCTGGTTAGTGCATGGGTTAGATTTTAAGCATTTTATGCTAACTTTGGATATTTCATTTAAATCAAATAGTCATAAATCGTAAACAATCGAGTTTATTCTTAAAACAAAACATCTGCTAATAGCGTCAGAAAAATGTACTTAATTCAAAGGAAATACAAGAACAATTTTCTAAACCCTTGAGCAGATATTTTTCTTGCTTTCAGCAAAAACACACTTCATTTTCTGGAAACCAAGATTTAATATCTGAAGCCTTTTGGAACTTCAAACAATTTTATTAATTTTTTAAGAATGTTTAAATACTGGTATTGGAAAATAGAAAAAAAATACTAATATATATATATATATATATATATATATATATATATATATATATATATATATATATATATATATATATATATATATATATTAGCTAATATTCGTGCGATTTTAGTGGATGAAAACAAATGATATTTGTTTTGATATTTTTTACATTCATGCATTTTAAGTTTGTCTAAGGTGTTTAAATGATTAGTAACTCAAGTGTCAGAAATCCCGAGGCATTTGAGAAACACACACACTTGATCTGATGAATCACGTTCACACATTTGTTGGTCCTCTTTGTGTGTGTGAATGCAAGGTAGATCTCCAGTGTTTATGGTCTGATGTAAAACATTGTTGACGCATGCTGTGGCCGGCCAAGCATCTGCCTCTCACTCATTTATCTGCTCATAAAGTTCTTACGAAGCCTGGCTGGAGTTTATCAGACACTGCATTATAACAGCGAGCATGTCAGTATAGCGGCAGGTCAGGGTTTTTTTTAATCAGAGCATGCTGTGCATTGAGGTTTCACTGCTTCACGTTCACGCGGTCAGAACCAGCTGTGACTGTGCAACAAGTCCGTCTTGTTTTTCAAAAGAGTTAATTACATGTTTACTTATTTCAGACAGTCTACTTTATTCTCCAGAAATGCTGGAGCTCATGCCAGAGTACACTGAGCGTGCACTAAACACGCTTTTAACTCAGACCTGCGGTCGCGTTGCATTGCACTTCGTGACGTATTCTTGGTTAGTTCACATTCGTGAGGGTGACCATCAAACACTTGATGAGGTGATATTTAGCGTGCACTAGCTAATGCCTTAAAGACATATATCCATGATACACACGGAGAGCAATTATATTAATAATCATGCGTATTATACTGCTGCTATTTGGTGTAATTTAACTGCATGTCAATCAGAAAGAACATGCATCTCATTCTTCTTCATAGCAGTACTTTTATTAAACAAAAAATAAGTGTTCTGTAAAAAACTCAAAAACTTCAAAGGGATCTGTGCGATTCCAGCCGAGGAATACGATTCTTATGTAGTGATTATAACATTTCTTTACATTTTAATGACTAATGCTCATCTTACACTAGCTCTGCTTCTGTGACTTCACGCATTACGTAATCACGGTGGAAAGGTCCACTATATAGAGAATCTTTCCTCAAAAACAGCTTAATTTCTTTTTCGACTGAAGAAAGAAAGACATGAACATCTTGGATGACATGGAGGTGAGTCAAGAGTCAATTATCAGGAAATGTTCATTCTGGAGTGAACTAATTGTTCAAGAGTTGATTCACCTCAGAATGTACCCAATCACACACACATTCACGTGCCAGCACTCTGGAGACACACACACACACACACACACACACATATTAAAATGACTAAAACAGACATAAAAATAAATTAGTTTTTTTTGTGTGTGTGTGCATATATATATATATATATATATATATATATATATATAATTATTAAAAATACAAATATTATTTTTTATTAATTTTTTATTAGAAAAAAAGAAAAAAAAAAGAAAATATTAATCATTTATGATTAAAATATTAATCAATAATATATTATATAAATGGTACTAAATACCAAAAATAAAAAAAAATAAAAAATAAAAACCCTGCATATTATCATCCAAAATAGCATTGTACATTTTTATTATTATTATTATTATTATTATTATAACAACATATAAAAAATGGCATGATAAAAATAAAATGCACAAAAAAATCATGGCAAGGTACCATATACAAAATGGCATGATATACAAAAAAACATGATATTACCATGATACTATGTCCAAAATACCATGGTAAATGTCTGAAGACATGTTATTGAGGCACTGTATATAAGATAACAGGAAAAATGTTCAAAACATAGTATTAATATAGTATCTCATATAAAATACAATGGCGATATCATGGTAAATGACCAGAAATGCAGTATTACCATGGCACCATGTACAAAATACCATGGTAAATAAAAATAAAAAAACATTGTAAAAAAAAAAAAAAAAGAAAAGGAAAGGAATATAAATCCATAGTGACTCATTAAGCATTTGTCTCAAACAATGTCATTTTATGTAATGAGCGGAAACAAAAGTGCTTTGTTTGCAGTGCAACCGCTGGAATGAAGAAACTTTTATCCATCTCAGTTGACTTAAGATGGCATGCAGGAACAGAACAGACGTATGTGTGTGTGTGTGTGTGTGTGTAGGTCACCTGTGTACCTGTCGTTCTCACTCACGTGAACCATGCGTCCGGCCATGTGCTAATTGCTTTATTGTGCCTTGGGTAAACATGACACATTCACATATCTGCCACGCTGGCTCCGTCCTGCAGCGCTGTGTGTCTGCATGCCCTCCACACACGTGAGTCTCTGAGTGAGTAAGAGACGAGCTGCAAGTCATAGCAGGATCTGAGCACGGGCCGCGGTGCCCTGCGTCTCGCCAGCGTTAAGCTCCTGTTACAGCAACCCACCAGTTTCAGCAAAACAGAAACCAGCATGTGTGTGAATTAAGATTAGTTTCTAAACATTTATCCCGTATGCATGAGCTCTCACACTCTCGCACGCTCGTGTTTGCATTCGCAGCGGTGACAGATCACCGTCTCAATGTTGATAGATCATTTATTTGACTTTCTCAAACACGTCGGCTATGTCAGACATATTTCTCCGGTGTAAATGTGTAGATAACGAAGCCTGTCTCTACAGTGAAAAGCAAGAGGAATTTTACTCTCGTTTCCTGTAAAGCATCTTTTATGTCACATCTGTAAATTTATAGCACAGACTATGATCTCTATAAACACATGCGAACAGATTGATGTCGCTCAAAACTGAAACTGGATTAGCTCATCCTGTTTACAGACAGCACATATATATATATATCAATCTAGAAACACAAATATGTAAATACAGGGGTGAACATTTGGCCAGAGCATTGAATGTACTCACCCTCAGGCCATACAAGATATAGATGCATTCCATCATTGCTCACCAGTGAATACTCTGCAGTGAATGGGTGCCGTCAGAATGAGGTAAAAGCATCACAAAAATCCGCCAGTAATCCACATAACCCCAGTCCATCTGTTAACATCAGGAACATCAGGAACATAACATCAGCTCCTGTGAAAACATCCATCTCCTCTTGTCCTCTCACATAAAAATCCACCCACATAGTGCTTGATCTGTGCATATTTCTCTCCTAATTCAGATGAGATAATTTTTTGTACTTTGTAAAGGACTATACATAAGTAGAGGACTTGTATTTTAACTGGAAGCAATGGCTTAATGATGGATTTGTTTTTTTACAAACACAGATTTTGGCTTCACTAGACATTAACTGCTGGACTGGAGTGCTGTGGATTATTGTGATGTTTTTATCAGCTGTTTGGACTCTCATTCTGACGGCACCCATTCACTGCAGAGCATCCGTTGATGAGACACTGATGCAATGCTGCAATGATTACATACAGGAAACAAACTCATCTACACCTTGGCATGAGAGAGAGAGCACGATTTCAGCGCATTTTCCTCTCTGGCAAAACTGCTGCTTTAAGCATGCAAGGAATTGCATTTTTTGCATTTGCATGCATGAGTAAAATACATGCATCTTTTATAGTGCCACACTGTGTGTTATGCATTGCAATCAAACACATTTCGGATTGAAAGAGCAAGCCAAATTGATCTCGAGTCTGCTTTCGTTTACTTCAAGTGTCTTTCAGGCCTGAATCTCCCAAGGCCACTAACTCAAATATCTAAAAATACATGTTTTCTGCGTAATTATACAGTATGTGATGAAATGAAATGAGCATGGCTTTTGTGATGCGTGTGAGTGTGTGTTTGTGTTTTGAGGGGAGGAAAGTGATCAAATTTGTGGTATGGTATGATTGAAACATGATGGTCCATCGGGCTGCACTTGTTATTACATGTGGAGGCCTATAAATAAAGAGCTAAAATAGAAAAGAGGCTTTAAGGCATGCATGCACATTTTAATGCATCTGAAAACAAATCTCTAAAGAGACAGTCAGAAAACAACTCAGGAAACTTAATGGAGTTCTCAGATGTTTCTCCTTAAATTCGTTAAACTTTTGATTGCAATAATCTGAGCACAGTTTGTGAACTTCATTTGTAAATAAGAAAGATAACTGGGTGCTTTTTCTCCAACAAAAATCTCCATTTAATCTTGTTGATTTGCATAAGAAACAAGAAAGTTGTAAAAGGTGCAGATCTTACTTCCGATTCCAGTTTTTCTTTCCAATCTGATGCTTTCGTTCAAAATGATCAGCATTCCTGTAAAATCAGTGTGCATTAATGTGATTTGCTAATTAAACTTGGAAGATACCTCTATATTTTATGCATTAAACACACTGTAATTAGTTGCAAACGTGCCTTAAATACTTAAAACAGTTTGAAAGCACTGAAACTATCTGAGGCTTTTCCACTATTTAAGAGCTTAAACTGAAACAATATTTAGAGAAGTTCAATGGCTTCTCAAAAATGTCAAAAATGTAACATTCAATATGTTTAAAAACACATCAACCGTGTGTATGTGTGAGCAGGGGTCTTGAATTTTGCGATGCCATTAACAGAGTTATTTTTTTGAAGTGGTGTGTGTGCTGTGTAGATGGGGTTTGGGGGGGGGGGGTCTGGCGAGTGTTATGAACAGAATGAGCTCATTCAGAGCTCGTCGTGCGCTCAATAGTGCCGTTTGTCCCCTGTAGAGTAAACACAGGCACTGGAATCCCTCTAATGTGGTATTTCAGTAGTAGAAGGCAATAGTTCATCACTGTGTCCTGCTCTGAAAAGCCAAACAGCCCTAAAGGTCTGCAACAGAACTGCACTGTTGTGGGCTCGTGTGTGAGAGCGGGTCAAAAACAGACTGAAAAGGCTTTTGTAGCCATCAAAGATTGCAAGGAAATGATTCGACGGGGAAAAAACTATGAGAGAAATGACAACAGGGAAAGTGAAAAACAAACTGAATGCACAAATAAATGTACACAACTTACATACTGTAGCAAAAATACCCTTTTCATATTTATGTAGCATTAGCATTAAGCTGTATATATATATTTAGTTTATAGTATATAATATATAGTATTTGTATGTTTTTTGTTTTTGGTTCCTAGATTTGCAAGAAAGACTTTTCCAAAATGTAAACAAACATTTTCTTATAGTCTTGTTTGCAAATTGAGGCATCAATAAATAAATAAAGAAAACTTTTTAATTTTAGTACTGTGGATAAAAATAAATAAATAATAAAGAAACACTTTAACATTTCCATAATTTCACCATCAATGTAAAAATAGTTTTTCAAAGTTGTAATAAACACAAACAAACAAAAATATTTGGGTTTAAAATATATAAAATATTTAATTTCAGCTTTAATTCAGTGTGTTACTTGTTTTTCTTTTTTATTATTTGTGAAATTTAATAGCAATTTCTGGTTGAAATTTCTTTCTATAGCATTTTTTCCATAACTATAGATGTTGAGTATGAAATTGCAATACAATATAATTTATTTTTATTATTCATTTTTAATTCTAACTATGTTCTGTGGTGTAAATTGTAATTTGTTTACAATTTTTAAATATGCAAAAAGGTTTTCTCTTTAGTCAGTCTGCAGTCATTATAATTAGCTACACAAAAATCAGTAGAAGTCTATGATCTGTCCTCGTTTAGAGCTGTGTGTGTGTGTGTGTGTGTTGGGTGTGTGTGTGTGTGTGTGTGTGTGCTGTGTACTACATTCATTTTATAAAAAATTTTAAATGATGTTTATCTAAAAAGTGTAACAATGCAAGAAGGTTTTATGTAATGAGTAGGTTTAGGGTCAGTATGAAAGTAATATAAGTCTATGGAAAGTCTACAAATGTGTGTGTGTGAGAGAGAGAGTGTGAAGAGGGCACTGAGGTTAGATGTTATCTAGTCTCTCTTCAACTACTGTGTTTAAGTGTAATTATAGAGTTGAATTGCAGTCACACGCTCTTCACAGCTTTGAAGTGGATCACAGATCAAGAGATGTCTCTTAATGGCCCTTAATATGCAATGCCACTTATGCAAAAGCCTGAGAGTTACAGCACACAATGAACATAATCACACAACAATCACTCGTGGTGTTATAATTAACACGTCAACAATAAACAAACACAGTGCTCACATGTAGGACAAAACAACAACTCACTTGTTTACTCAAGAAAGAAAAGGGATTCAATAATAAGTCTTTAATCAGTTTCCAAATGCTTCTCCTGAGAAAAAACAACTCAATAATTTACTGTTTCCTCCAGAGCTTTATAAACGATATATGAAGCCTGAGCTGCTATTCACGTCATAGATCTACTCTCTTACAGTGTGACAATTATCGTCTCGATACTTGAGAGATTTCAAGAGCAACCTCCAAGCAATAAAATGCTCCTCTGGGCACAAACGTTCATCCTTGAAAAAACAATGACAATCTCTTTAGTTATCCGGCTGGTTATGCAACGCTCTGTTAATTAGTAGAAGTGCTTTGTCTCAGCACGCATGGCCAGATGAAACCAAAAGCTCTTACAGTAATTACGGGAATCTTCTGTGAGTGCTCAGGCATCTTCTGTCACGCCGTTCCTAAATCACATCCTCTGAAACATCTTCAGGGCTTCCAGCTTGCCATTATAATCTGCTGACAGCGCTTATAGAAAGGCCTTCATTTACACGCTATAGCTTTCTTTTAAGGCAGTTTAGTCTTTCAGAAAGTCTTTTTCACATTGTGCTTATTCATTTAGCAGACATTTTTATCCAAAGTGACTTGCACATTAAAACTTTTATCATAAAGTAGCCAAAACATATACCAAAATGCCAAATTGTAAAACTTTTTTTTTTCAGAAAAAAATAATAATTCACAAACAATCAAAGCAATAAATAGTTCACAATATACAGTAGATTCTTTAAATACTAACAATCGGCTAAGTAAAAAAAAAAAATTTATGAATTAAATAAGAAAGAAATAATTAAATTATTATTCAATTAATAGACTTTTGGCCTTTTAGATAAAAGTGCCTGCTATAAATAAACGTAAATAAATAACTAAACAACCAAACAGCCGACCATCCAAATAAACAAATAAATAAAATTAATTTTAAATGGATGGGCGGACGAACTGACAAATAAATAAATAAATACACTTTAAATAAATAAATATGTTATTTTAGACAAAAGTCTCTGGTAAATGAACAAATGGAAATAAATAACTAAACAAACAAGCATCCAATCAAACAAACAAATAAACATTATTTAGATAAAAGTATGATAAACAAGTAAGTAAATAAATAAATCCATACTATTTAGTTACTTAGGGTCAAATTACCTGCAAAATAATGTACACAAACAAACTAAGGAATGAATGAATGATTCTTTTTTGGATAAAAGTGTCTGTAAATAACGCAATAAACAAACAAAGATATTAGGACAAAAGTGTCTACTAAAAAAACGAATGCAACAAAACAAACAATCATTAGAATAACTTTTACAGTTTAATGAAATATCAATGCAAGTGTGGATAGAAGACTCTTGTATTCATGTGTGTGTGTGTGTGTGTGTTTGATATATTGCATAGATGTGGTTTATATAGTTCATCCCATAGTTCACGCTCGTGTTGAGTGTCATAAAGAGAAGCTATATCATGCACACTATATTCTGGTGAAGAGGTCAATGTCTTGAGCTTTAGCAGCATTTGTGTGGAGAAACCGAACACCTAGAGGAAGCCCTCGTCCTGACGTCACAGGTGTGAGGCTTTTGTAAGCGTTTAGATATGATTACTGCAGCCAAATAAAAGAGACACACGGATGACCATTTCAACAACTAACTGATCTCCCATGAGTCCCTTGAGTCTGGTGTAAAAACTCTCTCTGCGTCTCTCTGTACAGGACAATTATCCCTCTGTCCTCATTCCCATGAAATTTAATGCACAGCATCAAATGTTTCTCTTTTGCTTTGTTTCTTGCTATTTTATTCTCATAATCCCATGTTACATGAGCATTTAGGCACACACTCACCTGATGCAGTTGCATTAATAACATAACTACATCAGCTAACGTCATCTTGCTACACGTGGAATAATCTCTTTTTTTTTCGTGCTCTTAAATTGTTTATAAATGAGTTGGTGATTTACTGCTTCCAGGATTACCATAGTTAATGGAAAATAAAACTAAAACCAGTAAAAAAATGAAAAATTATAATAATAATAAATACATGTGATATATATAATATAATAACTTATTTTATTTCAGCTAATTTTCATTAGTTTAACTTGATGCAATAAAATAACTAAAACATTAATAATTATTTTTAAATAGACTTTGAGTAGAAACAATAACAACAATACTATAATTTAACTAAAATTAAAATGAAATTGTACGAAATGCAAGCAAATATAAATATATAAACTAATTCAAAATCTTAATCCAAAACTATAATAGTATCTGTTTTACTAAAATAACACAGATTCACTTGTAGTTTATAATGATTGTATGATGGTTCCTTTTATGATGTTGTTTGTTACATTTAATAAATGTTAAATATACCTCATCTTACACTTGAAAACATTCTCCAGTTCAGTTTTTTTTATATCTTTTTCGCATCAATCTCAGAATCAGCTACAAAGGCATGTGGAGAAAGAGACTGACTTTGAAGTCGTGTCTCTGAGTCCCAAGAAAATGAAGTCCAAACATCATTAGCAATCCCTCGGGTGTAAAAACGTGTCTGTTTGTTTTGGACTGATGCCATCCAGACTATCTTGATCAATAAGACTTTAACTGCAGAAGGAAATAAAGTTTAATCACTGAATTTGCAGTCAGTTACTCACATGTTTATTGCAGTACACAAGGGCATAATTTAGATTTATTGCTTATTCTCTATTGTCCGCTCTAAACAGATGCAGAACAGGTCAAAACTGTAATCCTGAAGGACGCAGTAGGTCGAGGCTGAATAGATGGGCTTTAAACCTGCTTTAACGGCTCAGCCCTTTCAAAACAAAACCAGATTTGAATGGGAAACCGACTCTGTCACACAGCTGTGATCCATCAAACACTAACCAATGCTATCAGCAGGACTATCAGGTTTATCTTGTTATTGTGTGCTAAATACTCATATCTATACTTCTGTCTCTCTCATTCATTAATGTATAATAAACCACTGCAGTCAGCTCTCCATTAGCCTGATATCCAGCAGAACAAACAGTAAAAACTTATCAGTCAAATGTGCAACAATGTAGCAATCGATGAGAATGAAACAATCTGATTTATGTAAAATTGTATCTATTCTTTGGTGAATTTATGCTCGATCTTAAAAACCTTGAAATTGTTTTTTTTTTTTGAACTTCTTTTGGTTTTAGAGTGACACTCATACTGATATAAAGATGGATAAATACATATTGAAATATGTAAAATATAAAAAAAATTTTTTATTAACAATATTTAATTAATTATACAGACACACATATATATTATGATGTTATTAATTAAATAAATTAAATAATTATATATACTATTTCACTGAATTATACAATTATAAATTATAGAAATGTATTCTATAATTAAAATTATTTTTAGAATTGATATAATAATTAAACAAGATAATTATGCAATAATTATATACATTAAACATAATGAATAAATGGTAGTAAAATGATTAACGTATATATAGATTTATATATATATATATATATAATGAGAAGACAAATACCTACAGAAAAACACATACAAAAAGAACAGGTACAGAAAGAGGAAGAGGAAGAGAAAGAAAAAGAGAAAGAGAAAGGGTAGAAGGTAAGTTGAACCCATTGTGTTGTGATGTTGTTGTTGTTGGACACAAAGCCTCTGTGGGGAACATTCATTGTGTGTATGTGTGTGTGTGTTTGTGTGTGTGTGTACGTGTGTGTGTGAATCTGACCTCATTCAGGTCGACTGGCCATTGTTCTGAGTGAAGAGCCCAGCTGGAGAGACCTGAGTTGGGCTCCGAGAGGCCCTCAGTGGCCCGGGACAGACGTCTGAAGCTGGGGGCCGTTACCTGGTGAGAGGTGCAGAGAGAGAGAGAGAGAGAGAGTTACTGCCTCAGTGCATTCAGGAGTACAATCAAACCCTGCATGTTAAATACATCGGCTCTTTACAGTGTTATTTCAGCATCACTGATATACTATCATAGTTTCTCTTTACATTCTGAATAATATTTCATTTTACATTTTTATGCCTTTATTTCCATTTTTTCAAAGCGTCTGTATTTTTGTGTGTTTTTGTGATTTTTATAATAAAAAAAAAAGTAAAAAAGTTTGCACTTAATTTCAGAATTTAAATTTTAAAACCAACTGAAATCACATCTGCACAAGTTTATTCGTAAGTGTATATGTGTGCAAAACAATTCTTTTTTGGCTTTTTAATTGGTCAATGTAATAAATTTTTCAAGATGTTTTTTATATATATATATATTTGTTCAATTAATTAAGTTACCCTAAATTTAAACGACATGCTTGATCTGAAAATTTAAAAAATCTAAAATGTTTGTATAAAATCCATCCACTCACATGCAATCTAGAAATATATATATAACAGTGTTTTGTCTGTTTCGAGTACTACAGGAAAGTCCATTTATGGAGATGTGTAAATCTGGGCATAATTTATGCTAATTACCAACTGCATGCAGACACATCAGAACAAACATAAGAGCTGAATGTGCTTTAACAAAAATAAAGATGTTTCCTTATATATTAAATTGTGAAAAAAAATCTAAATTTGCCATTAATAATTGCCAAGTGTTCCTGTAGCTCAAGGGGTAGATCATTGAGTTAATAGGTTGGGAGTTGATTCCAGTAAAGATTAAAATTGATAGCCTGAATGCACTGTAAGTCGCTTTGGATAAAAGCGTCTGCTAAATGCATACATTTAAATTGAATAACATTCCTTTCTTCCAAGTCTGTGTGAAAGGTCAGTTTGAAATGTCATCCACAGGACTGGCGCCTCTGTTTCCGGCAGGTTGGACATTGACCGGCTGTATTATATGTGAGCGGTGTAAGCTACACATCGTGACTAAGACTGATCCATTTCTGCTATTAGACTGTCAAGGCGTAACACTTTGTCCTGATGTGACAAATCGTCGACCACGAGGACCCACTGATTCACAACTGAACCGAGAGGAAGAGATCTACTGACTCAACACAGGTGTTTAATCATGCATATGAACATGTGTGAGTGTCTGAACACATACAGAAGCATGTGTCCACTTTATCTCTGTTAAACAAACTGACCTCTGACCTGAGGAAACCTACAGATAAATAACCTACACATGCTTGTTGTTTTTAATTCACTTTTTTCCCTTTACAAAAATAAATCCATGTACAAGGGCTGGGTAAACACAAATTACACCATTCATTTCAATATTGATTCATTTAGATATATATCAGGAAACATATTATTTCACAAGGAAAATAATATCACTTCAACTAATGTTGTTAGCAGGCAACCCTTTCAGTTTGCATATTAGATATACTATAGTTTTCCTGTGGCTCCTAACTTAGGGCATTGCATTAGCAATGATTAAAGATTACAAACATACAAACATTTATTACAAACAAACATTTTTAATTGCACAAGGTGGTTTTTATAATAATAACTTAAGAATAATATTTTTTTATATTGTTATTTGAAATATGAACATTTCAATGGTGGCTGTAATAAATAATAGCCTATTGAATAACAGGTTCATAAGAAATATATATTAACGTATTATGGTGTATATTTACCAAAATATTCCAAGAGTTAATTTTTCTAGTTAACGTTAGCTGCAAAGCAATGGACAATGAAGGACGTCTCTGAGGTAAATATGACGTAACGTGATGAGCTTGAATTACTAGCGTCTTTCCGTTGTTGAAACACTGATTTAGCGATTAGATGAGACAGAAGATTGTAATGTTTATTAAAAACTTACCTTTTGATGTTAATTCCGTGATTTAATAACGAACTTGTAAATAGGAAGTGATTATGGCTGAAAGCGCGCCTCCGCGTTTCCGGTTAATTTGAAAATTTGAATAAAGCCAACGGTCGAGCCATATTAAAGATTATATTTAGTGTATTATATTTATATTTAATGTTTGAATTTCGTAGTAAAACTGACAGAATTTAAAAGCTGAGGTACCAAAAGCAACAAAGCAAAATAATCGATTTATTTTATGGAGGGTGTACTAAAGTAATGTTTAATGAAGTTTTGTTCACTCATAAGCATAAGTACTCAAGCATTAGGCTACTAATGAACATATGGGGTTTGTGATGTTGGCAAATATGATAATCTGGCTTTTGAGGAATGTGTATTTTGTCCATCTTTCAATTATAATTATAGCTATTGTGTTGTATTATGTGTCTTGATCATAAAACTAAGCATTTAAATATTGTCTTTATTGGGAGATGTAGAGTGACAACAACTGATATTTATATCATTTTATATAAGTAGTATGTCACTAAGCCTACATCAAATCGTCAGAATATTTCTTCTTTTTTTCCTTATAGCTAAATATCAGCAACTCCACCAAACTCCATATCTCTGAATCCAACTGAGGTGTTTTACCTTGAGTAGACTAGATATGCAAGCGATACGCAATCATGCACACATTTAAATTTTAGTGTTCACTGCACGTCAGAAAACTTGACGACCTTACAAAAATCTTGAAAGAATGCACTGCTAATTACGTCAGTCTTGACAAGATATTCACTTGATGAATTCCCAGAGTAGTTCTCATGTTAAAAACAGCTCAAAATAACAGCCAGTGATTTAGTACACTAAACTAAACCTGCCTGTCCTTCAAAATCTCACCATTCCTGTCAAGGTAAACAATAAATGGAATGCTACTAAAAAAAAAAGTGACATTTTAAAATGCATGTCATACAACTTGAATCTCTCAACAGTCACTCACTGCTCACTGCTCATGTAAACGGCAACGGAAGAGAGCTTTCTGATTTTGATCAAAAAGCTGTCAAAGAGCAAAGAGCAGTCAACCCCTGTCATTTAATACCAACTGCTTCTGTGTTACAAGAACATTTATTTAATAATATTTCCTTCTATTAAACACTTAGTTTACCACTGGATGTCTGACAAGCACAATCTGAAACTTCCCGGACTCATGATTAATAAGTTCAGCTCAAAACATCAGTTTGCTTAAGAGACAAAAATAGGCAGGTTATTAAATCGTAGCGGATCTGTTCAAGAAAATGCATCAGAAAACCATTTAAGCTTTTGTGCACAAAGGCTTCTCCTGAAATTTCCTCTCAAGCGTGTGAAAACAAAGTAAGCAGGTTTGACAGGTGCGATGCCTGGAATGTAAAAGTTTTGCAATGCTATTTAGTTCTGTGCAAAGAAACACACCCTTATTGCAGTGTATGTGCGTGTGATCGTATGCAAGAAGCTTGGGAATCCCTTAAAACATACAATAGATAAGCAACCTTTGCAACCAAATCCGACATCTGTGTGAATAGCACCTACACAAGTATCCACTTTGTCTCAAAAATTACTTATTAAATTCCTGGGGAGGAAAAAAAAAACACACAGTTAGTGGTTATCATACAGCAGAGTTATAAAACAAATGTGGCTTAGATCATTTAATGAGAAATGACTTTGCTTGCAGATTTGGTGATATTTTTAAGATCTGAAAGATTTTCTTACTCAGTATGTTTGGCTTGTTTTGCAGTATCAAAATACTTGGCTAAGTAGTTGTTAAAAAAAAAAAATAATAATAATAATTAATAAAAAAATTACTAGTGATATAGAAGATTATTTCCACCAAAAGGATAAGAAAATAAAGGTATTTGCAACTTTTCTCAATATTTTGAAATATAAATATTTAAAATATATAAACCTACAGCTCTTTGAAAAAAAAGGTCAGAATTGTGAGATAAAAAGTTACAATTACCTTTTTATATTTTATATTTAATCCAATATTTTTTTCTTCCCACACTGACAGATATTTTGAAACTTTATAAAATTTTTATTTCTCAAGCAAATGTGTTTGATTTAAAAATGTTTAGATAATAAATAATATTTGGACGTGACTTGATAATTACATGGCATCATTTCTTTAATTTGCTCGCCTTTTACTCAAATTGCTTTATAGCAAACACAATAGAGATTAAGGAGATCTCATTTGTCATTTTGAATCTTGCAAACCCAAACATGCATGTGTTTATTAGATACTGATTAAGTGCCTTTAAAGCCTTTAATTGTATATCTAATTTTCGTAGGGCAATTGGGTGCATGTTATCTGAGCGGCGCTCGATCGAGCTGAATCGAGCCCTGTAATCGTTTGTAATTGGTTTCCACTCGAGATAGCGAGCAGCTGTATCTTATCAAACTGGGTTTATTGACAGCACAGCACTGCAGAATTCGGCTGGTGCTGGAAAACCCTCAATAGAGACTCTGGAGAGAAACGGCTGAGCTGGAGATGGGTTGGTGTACTGAACCTCACCCTGTGGCGTGACTCACCTGTGCAGGTACTGTGGGCGGATCGAGATGGAGACACTCTGTCTACACACTTCTGGACCTTGATAAAGCTTTGCTCCCGGTTTATTTGGTATAAGATTATGCATTTGCATTTGCAAAATCAATGCAAAATCAATGTAAAAACAAAAAAGGATGCATTAAGCAGTTGAAAAGGGTGTTTTGAGTATCTAATATGATTATGACCGTAAAAAAGAAACATTAAAGATCTCAAGGAGGAGTCTTCTGCTTCTCCTGCAAACCTCTCACTTCTCCTTTAAAAGTTCAGGATTCAGTGAACTCCCAAACTGTGCTCAGATTTGCAAAGATACACATTTTTTAAATGATTAGGTTTCATATTCACTTTAATGTTGCTTGCCATAATCATTTGTGACAATTACTACCAATTCGAGAGAAAATTGGTTATCCAGCACAATGGTTTTCAGTGAACCGGATAAATGTCGAAAATGGTGACTCATTGGTGTTTTTGTTTTATTTCCTCCCAAGGATTGAGCTAAGAGTGAGCAAGATCTGTTGAAATTGCAAAATAACATTCAGCGGGTTTTATTAAAATAAAAAAAGCTCATGAGCGTGTATTTGGCAGTTGAAGAATTCATGACGAAGCCTGTGTACAGTAGTTACATAACCATCGGTCCTCTACTGTCCGTCTGCTCAGGTATTTGTGTGTGCCAATCTGTGATAAGACGGTCAGTCAGCAGTTCTGATGCATTCAGTGTCGTCTGGTTGTCTGTGTGTGTTTTTAAGAGGCAGTAAAACATTCAGCAACACACACACACACACACACACACAACCATGCTCTCAGTCAACTGAGGACAACCACACCTACAGCACGTTATGGTGCCACACTTGAACTCCGTTCCTAAACATCGAGAGCTGCCTTGATGCCTACATAGACCGCATCGAGACAGAACATTGTAGAACTGACTCATTTGAAGTGCAAAAGAGATAGAAAACAAGTGGCATTTTTTGAATGTCAAAAAACACAGCTTGGTATGTTTTTAAGCAATTTGGTTTAAGAGGACACAGGAAGTGTAAACCTCATAAACCATGTTTATGTTATTATAACCATGTTATTATACACATTTATGTCCACACACACTGATTTCCATGTTATATGAGGACATAGGGCCCTATGTGTCAGGATTCTGGACTGTCTGTATCATGTTTTGTCCATTTTTGTTCCCGTTTGTCCTATTCTGGTCATGTTCCTGTCCTCGTTTAACTTTACATGTGTCTGCAGCTCGTTACTGTATTACCTGTGTTTGGATGATTAAAGACTGCTGATTACACTCAACCATTCTCTCCTCCTTCCAACAGTTTAAGTGTGACACTATCAAAGCTTTGTTATTTTTGCCCAAATCTTTTTTTTTTTTCAGCAATTTTTTTTTTTGACTCAAACATATTCAATTGAACAGTTATTGAACAGTTATTTATTAAAAGTTTTTTTTAATTTAATTATTACTTTTTTTTTCTAGTAATTAAATGAATCCATAAAACCAAGAAATAAACATTTATTTATTTATTGTAATCCAATGAAATTAAACCATTCCAATTTTTTTGCAAACTAAGCGCTGCACAACAGGTGAACTGTTAAAATTGTGTTTATTCCATTTTTATTAGAACTAGAACTATGTTATACAAAAGTAATATATTTCTGTCACAATTTCTTCAAGAAACCTTTTAAGTTTCTGTATATCTGTTTATGATTGTAGTTTTTCTGAAATGAAACTGAGACCGTGTTGATCCGTTATTCCATGCACCCTACATTCCCCAGGCGTAAAGGTTTTAATAGTGTATTTTAGTGTATAACTGTATTTTCTGTATACTATACCACACACACACACACACACACACACACACACACACTGGTTCCCATGTTTTATGTGGATTATCCTGAGGCAAAATGATTTACTTTCTATACTTTCTATCCCTTTACCCTAAAACTATCCCTCACAAGGACAAAATGTACTGTTGGGATATTTGGTAACGTACACACACACACACACACACACCCGTGCAGTCACTGAGGTCACATGGCCGATCTGTAAGGTGACTCACGCTATAAATACAACACAAAAGAAGAGTTCATCCAATGTTCACTTGTTCTCCAGAAGTTCCCATCCAATCGCTCATGACTCACACATCTGCTCACAATACAGCAGGCTGGCCACAGAAAGATCTGTTCCTCACCTTTGTTCAGGAGCGCTCCTCACGCTCTCCACACAAAAGCAGGTTGAGGAGAGTATCCCGGGCCGGCTGGACTGGTGTTACCACTCGAGCTGATCCCTCAGGGTACGAGACCAACAATAGACAGATATCTTCTGCTGTTTACATTTACATTTCTTTTCTTAGCACTTTCACATGAAAGAAGATGGCAGATTAGGCCAACGTTGGCTCTGCATTCTCCTCATGTTTGCATCTAGAAATAAAATGGATTGAAAGTCAGAAAATCTGCTTCAAAACAGAGTTTGAAGATTATCAAATAAACAAGTGCATAGGTTTAAACAATTATATGCAGGATAATTTTTTTATATTTTTTGCATTCACTAGATAAATGCACAAAAAAGTGTGCTAACTGCAACAAAAGTTACTCAGGTAAATGGTTACAATTGAAGTGCATTGGATTACTAGTTGTTTTATATATATATATATATATATATATATATATATATATATATATATATATAATTTATTTTATAATTTATTTTTTCTTTAACTTTTTTTTTTTTTTTGCTGAGCTGCCATTATTTTATTTGTATATTTGGTGTAATTAAATGTGTTCATGCAGTTTAGGCAAGTGCTTTACATAAAAGAAAAAGAGGATAATAATTTAAAAAAAAATCACTACAATAAAACAAGGAAGTTAAAATGCATTTAAGAGGTTAAAAATAGAAAATGATTATACATAAAATATAGTGCAATCAGTTTGGACATTGCACAGTGCTCATTCAATAAATACACAGCTAAACAGGTGAGTTTTGAGTCTGCATTTTAAATATGACTATGATCATATTTAAGAGAAACAACAAACAACAAGCACTACTCTACACTGCTCAGAACTTGCATTTGTATCATCATTGACAAATTCTTTAAATATGTAAACGTACTTACAGACTGTGAGTCCGAATAGTCTGCATTGTAGTCTTCTCTCCCATGATCAGGAAACAGTGCTGCACACATCCGAATATTGGGTTTTGAACTGTTCTGGAACTGTTCTTCATTCTTTGCTTAAACATTTGGGCGGTTTTATGCAAATCATCCCACATTGTGACATAGACATGTGGGGGCGTGTTTAAACGAGCCGTTTTAGAAGGGTATGGATGACTCTTAACTTTGATAAAGAATATCTCTTTGGGTTTGCGACTTTAGTGTTTGCAACTTTACAGATCTTCTTCATGCACCAAGAGCTTGTAGCACTCCAAAGAGAAAGGACAAATTTTAATCGCATCATATGACCCCTTTAAGGTGTACGTTAACTACATTAAGCTCTACTTTAATTTACATGTACATAAAAAACACAGTGTTCCCAAAATTGATTTTTTCATTACAATAATGAGAATTTAATGAGAATTATCATTGAGATTAATGAGAATTACAATCAAGCTCAATAGTTAAACACATTACAGTCATGAACGTTACGAAGGGATATGAGCTTTAATTTTTAATGTCAAAAAAGCCCTTTATTTACGTTATGCAAAATATGATTTAATATTATTTTCAATTGATTTATGTTAACCCAGTTTTCTTGAGACTTGACCGACTTGACCTTTTGACTTTTCCTAAATGACAAATATTAAATCCTCCTCTTTTCATAATTTTAACCACAAGTGTCTTACATAATCTGATGGAGCGTGTTAAATAGGTTTCTTTTTTAAACTCTGATCAGTAAGAGTTAATCACCATCATCCTCCTTGTAGGAAACGGTGATAAAACACGCATCCTGCTTCTGAGTCACTGACTCCACATGCATTGTGTTTTCTGATGAGATAAGTTACTGTATTGTGTTTGGGAAAGAGGCAAAAGAAATCGTCCCACAAAATTACATAAGAGAAAGATCACCGTGTTGATTATGCATTGCACATGCTATCAGAAAAACAGGACAACTGCCATTTTTAATGAACTAGAGGACTTTCACTAGCTATAAAAGCACATTTAGAGATGCATTTAAACATGCAGCTGCTACACACATGTGCTTGGCTCTATAGCTCATGTTTACAGTAATTACAGGGATTTCTGAGTATGGGAACAACTTGGAAAATATACTGTATATGACACCATACATCCCTCTTTACTGAAGGATCTCAGTCTAAAGGAATCACAAAAACATGTTCACATTCAATCCCAAAATCATAGGGTATTACATATTAAATCAATCTTATTATTTATTACATATTTCTTTAATATTTTATTTTTCTCATTAAATCAGCATAAGTTAAAGACAGTACAACAGAAACATAATTTTAACATAATTTTCAAAATACTATTTGATATTTTTTGACATTGCGTTAATTCGATTTTTAAATATATTTTATTATTATAATTAATTAATTAATTTTTTTTAAATAAAGAAATCACAAAAACATGTCCAGATCACATTCAATCCCAAAATCATAGGGTGATAAAAAACATGATTATTTATTACATATTAAATCAATCTTACTATTTATTAAATATTTTATTGCATATTTGTTTTCATAATTCTTTAATATTTAGTTTTTGTAATTTAAATCAGCATACGTTAAAGACAGTACAACAGAAACATAATTTTAACATTATTTTCAAAATACAATTTGATATTTTTTGACATTACGTTAATTCGATTTTTAAATATATTTTATTATTATAATTAACTAATAATTTTTTTAAAATAAAGAAATCACAAAAACATGTCCAGATCACATTCAATCCCAAAATCATAGGGTGATAAAAAAACATGATTATTTATTACATATTAAATCAATCTTATTATTTATTAAATATTTTATTGCATATTTGTTTTCATAATTCTTTAATATTTAGTTTTTGTAATTTAAATCAGCATACGTTAAAGACAGTACAACAGAAACATAATTTTAACATAATTTTCAAAATACTATTTGATATTTTTTGACATTACGTTAATTCGATTTTTGAATATATTATATTATTATAATGAATAAATTATATATATATATATATATATATATATATATATATATATATATATATATATATATATATATATATATATAAAGAAATCACAAAAAACATGTCCAGATCCATTTTATCACAAAAGGTTATTATTTATTAAACTAACAAATATTTATTTAATTATTTTTGTAAATTAAATCAGCATAAATTAAAAGCACAACAAACAGTATACTTTAAAAAATATGTATATAAAATATGATTATTTTTCCACATTACACTAATAATAATAAGATTTTTAAATGACATTTGGGATAAAAATGTGCTTAATCACTTTGAAAATAATGTCACCATACCACAACGCTTTATGTTCCTTTTTACGGTCCATTATGATTCCTGACAATAAAGCACGGGTAAATTCTCATTTGTGGACTTTTTACATTCATTTTTGTAATTCTTCTCCCCATATACTGATGCTTTGAAGAACCTATAATGAAACACTAAGAATTATTTTATCTACAAAGAATCATATAGCAACTCAAGAACCTTGTACGGATAAAAATTGTTCTACAGAGCCACTGAAGAAGACGTTGAGTGGAAATTCAAGCTAAGGAGTTTCTACCATGCCTGAGCTCTGGATTGTGTCCTTCTGGTCAGTCTGTGGTCGTCCTCTCGGCCTTGAGTATGTGTGACCACAGTTCTGGCCAGAATACGGCGCCCTCGACTGCCTCGAGCCCTCAGTAAACACCATACACAGGGCCTGACCCAGATCAAAAGCCTCTTTCCCAGAGCCACAACCAGGAGAAACTCTGCCGACCAAAGACGCTATATTTGGAACAAGGGCACATTCTTTTTCCTAGAACGAGGTGTTTCAAGCAATTGCTGCTGAGAAAGAGCTGCCTTTTTTTAAGAGGTCCAGGATTTCACAGAGAAACTTCTGTTTGACCTACTGACTGTTTCATGTCAAACACGCTTTTTAGGATTACGTGTGAAGAGGTTTAGTGATTTGTGCAACAGCAGGTGATAATGCATTGGTGTTGCTTTATGAGGAAGGTTTATTCATCAAATTATGGGAGGTCACTGATTACTCACATCCCATTTTTTTAAAGAAGTTGATACTTTTATTCATCAAGGATGTATTAAATTGATCAGTAGTGGCAGTAAACACATTTATAACGTCACAAAAGATTTCTATTTCAAATTAATGCTCTTACTTTAAACTTTCTGATCATCAAACAATTCTTAAATAATCTTGAATCACAATTTCCACAAAAAAAAAAAATATATATATATTTTATATATATCTAATATTCTGATTTGCTGCTTAAAAAAACTAATTATATATATATATATATATTTAATATTTATAATAATTAGTTTATTTTTTTTAAAGCAGCAAATCAGAATATTATTCTGATTTCTGAAGATCATGTGACACTGAAGACTGGAGGAGTGATGCTGAAAATACAGCTTTGCATCACAGAAATAAATTGTATTTTAATAGATATTCAAATAGAATACAGTTCTTTTAAATTGTAATAATATTTCACATTTTTATTGTATTTTAGTATATTTTAAACCAAATATTTAGTTTTACTTTTTTTAAAAAAACTGTTTAAATTGAAATATGATTATAACAGCAGAATCTTGGTACAATTTTCACCAAACAAAAGACCTAAAATGCTGCGCAGAGTATGTGTGTGTGTGTGTGTGTGTGTGTGTGTATCTATTACTGTCCAGACAAACTGATTCACTAAAATGAACTGAAGTTGTCCATTATGGCCTCAATTATACTTGTTCGGGTGTAAAGTTAAATGTGCAATAAAAGACTAGTTTTAACTATTCTTCACTTTAGTCTTGACCATAAACTTTCTGCAGTAAGGAAAAAAATGAATTAAAAAGGTAAAAATAAATGACTAAACCAACAAATGCTAAATCTGATGTCATTCTTGCTCCTGTTAATCTCACCACAAGAATCATGTGTTATTAAGATTTCACAAATCATAAGAGATTACAGCATTTACAGTAAAAGGAGTATTTGTTTTTGTTCTTTAATGATTGGTGACCAAATCTATTACAGTATGCAGTTGAGATAAAATTCCTCACAACCGCCATAAATGTCTTCTGATCGTGTGAAGAAGTCACGCTCTTTTATTGGCAGTGATTAAAGCTACCAAACATCCCAGTTTTGCTTATAACTTGCATCATATTGCATTAAAACAATCCAGAGATAATGCAGATGACAATCTGATTGACAGGCTTTGTGAGAATGTACTGGAGCTTGTAAAAACACCGATTTCCGCAAATAAAACCACAGAATTCGAGAGAAAATGACTAATGTTAGCGCTTACTGTAAATGTTCATGGCTACCATGTTGCGTAAAACACGTTCGTAGCTAAAGTCGCCTTAATGCATGGTATAAGGGAGGTTTATCTGGAAAAACAATGTAATGAACGTTAGCTGTCATTCCATAGAATATACATTAAAGTCAATGGCATGTGACAGTTTAAAGTAAATCTGATTACTGTTGTTTAGTGGGGATGCAAAATATCGCCCTCCTTCTTGAGGCTTGATTTGAGTTCATTGCAATGCAATGCTGCATAAAGGAGAAGTGAGAGAAAAGAGAATTCATGGAGCTTTAGTATCACCAAAATAATACAGATAACACCGGCAAAATTAAATTACTGAATAAAATCAAATTGGGCAAAAAAATATACTAAATATTCAATTTAAATATATCATAAATACATCACTAACAATGAGAACCAGTAATAGTTGCTTGACAAAAAATACAGTTCATAAAATAAAATAAAATAAAGTAAAAATAAATAAATAATAATAAAGAAATCACTAACAATGAGTAATAGTAATATTGCATAATTGACTTAACAAACAGCACAAATGAAAAAAAAAGTGTGTTCATAAAAATAAATAAATAAATAAAGACATCTGAATCAAAAAGAAGATGCAAAAAAATAACACTGATATAGATTCCGGTTCAAACACATTAGAAATTGACAATTAATTAATTAATATATATTATTATTTTTTATTTTTTTATAAAGAAATCATGACAAGGTCACATTTTATTCCAAAAGGATATTTTTTATTAAATAAAAAATATTTATTTAATTATTTTTGTATTAAATCAGAATAAGTTAAAGGCACAACAAACAGTATAATAATATATAAATACTTATTTAAGAAATATGATTTTTGTTCCACATTACACTAATGATAATGAGATTTGGGATAAAAATGTATTGCATAAAATAAACAAATAAATAGAAACATCTGAATCAACAAAAAGATGCTAAAATAAATGATGCTGATTTAGATTCCAGTTCAAACACATTTGAAATGGACAAAGTAAATTTTAGCGAATGTAATTCTGATTTTCTATGCATCCTTCTAACAGCATGCATCCTGCAGAAACAGCAGGAGTATGAAAATATTTCCGAACATGAGCAGAGAATATGTTGTCTTAACATGGCAAGCGTCTGTGAGGTCATGAGTGTTTGTTCAGACGGCGTGTTTCCAGTGTTCAGCACAAACAGAGGAAACGTCTCTACATGCATGTGAGAGCATGAACCTGCTGCTGTTCAAACACACAATGTTAATGTGTGTGTGTGTGTGTGTGATTTCCTACGACATGACAGACAATGTCATTTCACTTATAGCTTTAGACTAAATCAATAATGCATTTTGTAAATTAAGAATGCATGTACTTATATTTAGTTCACCCAAAAATGAAAATTATGTCATTAATAACTTATCTCTCTAAACCTCCGTTCATCTTTGAGACACAGTTTAAGATATTTTAGATTTAGTCCGAGAGCTCTCAGTCCCTCCATTGAAGCTGTGTGTACGGTCTACTGTCCATGTCCAGAAAGGTAAGAAAAACATCATCAAAGTAGTCCATGTGACATCAGAGGGTCAGTTAGAATATTTAGAAGCATCGAAAATACATTTTGGTCCAAAAATAGTAAAAACTAAGACTTTATTCAGCATTGTCTTCTCTTCCGTGTCTGGTGTGAGAGAGTTCATTTGAGTGACGAATGTTTTATAAACGAAGCATGTAAATTATAAATATGATAAAACGAAAAACTTTTTGGAGATATGAAGGATGCAGTACTACTCTATAGGTGCTCAAGATGATCATGAGATTAGGTGAAACTGTGTATGTTATGCACCCTTTAAAATATAATAATAAGTTACAGGTTAGTGTTCGAGGTTGCATCACATAACTAACACTAATTGAAGCACAGTGACGCTTGATTTAGCAAAAAGCACAAAGAAAAAATGGCCTCTGATTATTCCTGGAACATTAAAGGTCAGTAACAGTGCTTTCATGTCCACCGACTGCAGTGTGTTTGTACAACAACAGCGAGGTCCAGGAAACCGGCAGGAGGCCGCAGCCGCTCGCGCTCTCCACTGCCGTCTATCAACAGGAAACATCTTTTCCCAGACAGGAAGTGTCACTGTCTAATTGGCTCGGTGTGATTCAACGAGAGCGGTTTTCTCAGCCAATGGGAGGGCGGTTATTTTGAGCGGTGGTATAAAAGCCGAAGCGCTCGCGGATCTCATAGCACATGCCGCTCGCTCTGAGTCACTTCACAAGCACTTGCTGTAAATGCAGGACAGAAAAACTGACTCACAAAACACACAGATGCTCTCATGGGCCACTGCATTCGCCTGAACGAAAGGAAACTCACCATGAACCATCACGTTTTACCATGATCTTACCGTTTCATTGAGTACAGAAGACTCAGAAGAGTACAGATTATAATAAACAGTATATTCATTTATACTTCTGTGTAAATGGTAGTGGATTTTCAATCCAGTTTGGAGTAAATTAAATAAAGAATAAAAAGATGATGGGTATTGCATTTAATTAGAAATAAATGCTGTATATATTTGATTAAAAATACAGTAAAATTCTGAAATATTTTTTATAATTTCAAACAACCGGTTTTAATGTAGATATATTTTTAAATATATTTTATATCTGTGATCAAATCTGAATTTTCAGCATCATTACTGCAGTCATCAGTGTCACATGATCTTCAGAAATCAAGAAAAGAAGATAAGAATCTATTTAAAATAGTGATCTTTTGTAATATAATAAATGTCTTTACTGTCAGTTTTAATCAATTTAATGTATCATTGATTAATAAAAGTATTAATTTATTTCCAAAAAAACAAACAAACCCCCCAAACTTTTGAACAATACTGTACTGCATACTACTAATATAGTAGTATGGGTGTATAAAGGGTTAATCGACTCTATCATCTTTTAAATATCATCAATGACATTTTTGAATTTTTCTTCTGCAGAAATCAAAACAACATACCTTTTATCACATTCAAACATCAGACCCCACTGAGTTTCATTATATTAAAGGTGAATTAACCCTTTACGGCCTTCATAACTAATCAAGTGCTTTATTAAAAGGTGTTCAGGCTACATGCCTGAGGTCATGTGGTTTACTTTTTAAACGTATACAGTAGGTGATAACATCACCTTGTAAGAGAAAAGGTTACAATTGACTCATTATAGTCAATTAAGCTTTTGGAACTGACTTGGCGTCTTGTATCTGGGGCATTTCAGAACGGTACAATTATGTGTCAGCATCTTCCTGGCATTTATGCAAGGGCAATGCATAGCTATACAGGTCCAAAAATATCCCTCTTTTATGGGAGCGAAAGAGCAGAACGGTGGATTCTGTAATTAGCACACACCGCTCCGGAGACAAAAGGAAGGAGAACAATCCCACAGCCGGAGCACATTCCAAGAAAAGCCCGGTGTGTAGGAATCATGGGTACCTACGACTCCTTCACACCAGACTAAGACACGGTGACTCACCTCGGCTAAAAGCGGACCATGACATAAACGCCGTGTTTGGAAAATCTGAAGCCACCTAGAGAGCAGGCTGAATAGTGATTGTCTGACTATTCATAAAAAAAAAATTATAATTGCATTAATAATAGTAATAATAATAATAAAGATTTTTTTTTACTTAAAAATAATAAATAAATAAATTATTATTAGATTTTTTTTTTTTTTTTTTTTTTTTTTTTTAATCACCATTTATTCCAAACCCGTGCTACTTCCTAAACTAAAAATATTTACTTACAAGTTTGGAATTTGTTTTGCAGTATATTTTAAAATTTTGCTCCATTTTGGTTTAGAGTTTGCAGCTTTGGTTCATATGTATCTATCCCTCAAAGTGGCATCAAGTATTTCTCATAAAATTTTAATTTTTTCTTCCGAAAATCATACATTGAACTGTATTTTACAGTAAAATTACATATAATATGATTTTACATTTTTGCAATTGCATGCAATTGCATGTAAAATTATTTGCTTTAACAATTACTTGTAATTGGTGATAGGTAAAAATGTATAGCCTGAATGCACTGCTAAATGCATACATTTAATTTTTAATTTAATTTAATTTAATTGGCAAGCTACTATAACTTACAATTAGTAATAGTATTTTTACAGTATTTTCTTGTAATTCTTATCTTTTGTAACATTATGCATATCTTCACTGCCTTTTTTGATCACTTTGATCAGTGCTTTTTGTCTTTTCTGGAGGTTTTTGGTATAAATCACATGCAGTCCAAGTTCAATGCAACCTCCTCAAAAGAGAAGATTGCACATCTTGCTAAACATCTCAATTCACATTCAACAGACAATAATGTGAAAAAAAACAGCAAACGGTTACAAAATTTTCATTTAAGGTTGAACTATCCCTTTAAAACCATTCAGAAACAACTAAAAACATGTCCTTTCTAGTTTGGAACTGATATCTACAGTATATTTTTTCCCCTTTGCTGCATTTAGCTTTGGATTTGCCAGCTCCACATGCTCCACATCCCTCGGAGACGTCTAAAGTACTTCTCATAAAATGATTAATACGTGAGCAAACACAAGACAGAAAGAGTTCACCTTTAAATACACACGTTCAGGATGTTACTCTGTTAGTCTTTGAGTGGGTGGCCTGATATTTAAAGGAACGCACGCTCACTTTACATCCATTTTCTCTCCTGGTGGTCGCGTCGTGAGGATGTACAGTAATGTGTGTGCTTGGGAAACGGCCGTTCGAGTCTTTTCCATCTTAAAGTTAGAAGGAAAGTTCCTTAAACGTTTGGGTTTGCTAGATTAGAACAATCCCCCACCAACCCGTCATTAGTGGGATTGGAGTAACGCGCCACACCCCAGCGACATGTTTCCAGCTCGCTCTAAAAATGGCCGTCTGATGATGGGGTCGGTGTAGAATAAGCGAGGGGTACCTTCGGTGGTATTTGGATGTTTATTAAGCCACATGTACACAGGAAAGTGAATCACACTCTCATGTCTGTGGCTTCGTTCAATGCTAACATTTTTACACATGCTGTAAAAACCGTCCTCGCCCACGCCGAGCCACAGAGCGGCCCTCGTTACAGACGGGAAATATGTAAATCAGCAAACAATATATCCTGCATGAGATCTCTGTTTTGCAGAAACAATATTTCTCATGAAAAGCATGAAGTTCTGTGATGGTTTAGATTGAACAATGAGAATTTGCCGGAATTTTTATAAGCCCTCTGGCCAACTAAGATGTGGATGAGTTTGTTTTTTTATCAGATTTGGAGAAATGTAGCATTGCATCACTCACTTGCTCACCAAATGGATCCTCTGAAGTGAATGGGTGCCGTCAGAATGAGAGTCCAAACAAAGTCCAAACAAATAGCTTTTGTCTTCTCAATAACTGATGAGTGCTGTGGATTATTGTGATGTTTTTATCACACTCTCATTCTGACGGCACCCATTCACTGCAGAGCATCCATTGATGAGACACTGGTGCAATGCTACATTTCTCCAAATCTGATGGAGAAACAAACTCATCCAGATTTTGAATGGCTTGAGGTTGAGGACATTTTCTGTCAAAATATATATTAAATATGAACTCAAGCATTTCTAGACCAAATTTAAGTGAACATATCTGAACCTCTGAGATTGTATGGACACATAAAGTCACAGAAAGAGAGAAATAAAGTCAGAAACAGAGTTTCTGTTAAAAGTCAAACTCAGCAGTTCAGCTGCTGTAAAGCCGTTGAGGTGAGATGGAAATATCTGAAAGCTTCAGGTGAAACCTCCAAAGCTTCCTGTTATTCACTGCTTTTTTAAATCTTAAAGAAGTCAATGTAGAAAACCTGTTTAGTCATCTTTTGGGCCGTGTAAGTGTGTGCGCTGCAGCTGTTTTGCAATCACAAACTTTCTCTGCCGCTTCCTCCGAGCAGCACTTCTGAAAGTACTCTTATGAGTGTCATGCAGCCAACGTTAAACCGCACAGCGTGCCACTGAGCATCCATCTATCACCTACGAGCACATTACAGTCACAAAAAGTGTTTTACAGCCCTGAGCCTTTGAAGAATCATTGCAGAGGATCACGAGCATTATCGCTCATATGTTTAATAATGAAACCAGTCCTCTAACAGTATTAAAGTTCAGTTTGTGCATCGTGCTGCGGGGTTTAAATGGCACCTTGAATCATGCATGTGTCTTCAAGTCGACTCAGAAACAGCTAAAAGAGGATTCTTTGCTGAATCTACACTGAAGAAGAAAAATAATACATTATTTATTTAACTAGAAGTCACTTTCATTCAGAAACTGCTAGTGAATGTTTCAAATAATAATAATAATAATAAAAAAACAGCACGTACAAGTTTTTTTTAGTTGTAATTAGTCTATTAGAGAATGTTTTACAGTAAAATGTGTCTATTGTAAAATTTCGCATTTAATTCAAGCATTGTGTTGCTGCTTCTTTGTAATTTTACACTTTATTTTAAGGTGTCCTTGTTACACGATACGTGTACTTACTATTATAACAACAATAAATGATGCATAATTACATGCATGTGACCCTTAAACAAACCCTTATCCTTACCATAAGTATATGTAGTTCATTAATATTACTCAGTACTTAAATGTATAATTACACTGTAACAAGGACACCTTAAATAAAGTGTAACCACCGTTTCTGGGTCAAATTAGTGTCTACACCCTTAATGATAAACTCTATGTAGGTAGAAAGACTGAAATAGTATTTTAGTAAAACATGCACCAATAATCTTTATTTACATCACCTTTTTACACTACGAGGAACCAGCACAGAAACTTTATTTTAACTTTAATCGGCTGTTGGCCATTAGATAACTCAGTTTAAGTCGCTAGGAGTGAATATAAAATCTCAGCTCATGTTATGAGTCAGATGAGAAGATATCAAGGGCGTGGAAACGGTTAGTTCTCAGTTTTCATCATGAACTCAGATGGACCCTAGTACGGAGGCCTGTTGCTCCGTCCTGTTCTTCAAAAAGCTCAGGATTATGTTTGATTTAGGTGTAAACTACAGAAATGAATGATCCACGTCTTTCTCCTGGACAGACAGTCCACATGCATTCTCCACAATGGATCTTTTTACTGACCATTTGATGCATATTGCACATAAAAACTGAAAAGGATTTCTTGAAAATCACAAGCTTCAATCAGATCCACTTGCAATGCAACTTCGTTTGTACTGTTCCATAGGCTGAAAAGACTGAATAAAAAAATACATATTTGATTACATTCATATTTACTATTACAACATTCCTTTTTATCACTCTTCAACAATACCGTAACTTTTTGCACGAAATGAAGAGGGAGTGCATGAGATATAGTGCAACAGTGATTTGAAGAAAAAAAGATTTGAAAACCAGATAAAAGGCATTTTGCAGCTTTAAGAACTACAATACCACAAAGCATTGCAAACAAAAAAAAAATGTATTATTCCATTACATGCATATGATCAAATACGATCTTCAGGCTTTTGAAGAACACTTATTAGTTCATCTGTCAGCCATCATTGTATCGATTATATGTTTTTTTCCCATCAAACTAAGCATTTAAATATCATGATGACTAATATTTATATTAATTTTATGTGCTATACTGTTATAAAGATCTCAGACAAGCATTAGAATTTCATCTTTTTGCCAATATGAATATCAGCATCTGCACCAAAGTGAGTATTTTTGCTCGGTTTGGGCCTCTGAATAAAACTGATGTTAAAGAAATTACATTTTTCAGGCTATTATTTCATTTGTCAGACTTGAAAGGGTTAAAATATTGTTAAAAATGAATGAATGAATGTGATTTTGACTTCCAGAACCACACTTTTGGACTCTATCCAGTCTTGTGCTGTGACCGAGAATCATGGGAAATGTAGTTTTGTTGCTCAACCAGTTCACCTCTAGTGGTATAGCATTATTTAGCAAACTTGATCGTTCAAACACAACTTGTGAGGAACTGTACCATCTCAACACTGGCAATAAAAACTTATTCGTGACCAATAACAATCTGCTTCCACCTGATATGAGCGTATCATCCTCACATAACAGGTACCTGGTATTTCCCTCTTTCAATCTCTATTCCTCTCTCTCTGACTACATGGGTTTCAAAACTGTCATACTAAGAGTCTGACACATGTGCTTTTATGAATATCTCAAATATCTCACACTGAAGGATAAAACAGGAGGAATCCTCTCCATGCTCGACATCAGCCTTAGAGAAGAACACACAGAAGAGGATAAACCTGGAAGAAAACACACGTGGATTTCTTCTGGAATAAGTGAAAGCGTAAACACTGACAGATGGAGCATGTTAAGAGGAAAGACGTGAGAGCTTTTGTTTTGGGTGGGAGAGTAAAAAAAAAAGGGGATTTCATCATCATGACGTACAGATGTCATGCAATAGAAAAAACTGTCATGCAATATAAATATTAATATATAAACGCCATATTAGCCTTGGTTGTGCATTATCTCGATACAGCATTAGTGTCTGTCGTTTTCAAGAAATGAAACACATGAGAATGAATGACAGGTTAGGATTGCCATAAATACCAGGCAATTCTGCAAATAACAATTAAATACAATTCAAAGTTAAATGCAAAGGTAAAAGTTAACACGTTCTTGTAAATGACATTTTAATTTCTTAAGATAACCATGAGCATTCATTAAATCATCAAAGGCTATCTAGCGAACCAAATGCATCCATAATACTGTATTCCAAACATAAAAAAATCATTTGCATATTTTTTTAAATACATTTTAAAATAGAAACTACGCTTTTATTAACTCAATAAATCAATTAATATTTATTGCTATTAAAAACATTCTTGTAAATGACATTAAGCACCTAAAGATAATAATATTAATGATCATATGTTAATTATTTATATTAATTGAGTGATCCTAAAATGTCCATAAATTCATTTAAAACTTAAAAAAAAACATATGGCAGGAATGACTTTTAAGCTTATAAGTTGATATTAATTATATAAGCTAATTAATTAATATTGTTTATTTACTCTTATTAATATGTACAGTTAAGAACAATAACAATAGATATTATTTACAGAGCAATATAAAATCTACATTTTCCCCATAAATTAAGCTTGCATTAAACCTTGTAGCACTGATGTAGCTGCTAAATACATTCAATATAATCTGTGAAACAATGAACCAGTTTAGTTTAGTCGCAGGTTCATCTGAAGTGATGTGAATTTTTTTTTTCAATTAATAATAATTATGCAGCATGAACCATTAACATCCATAGAGAAAAACAATAGAAAACATGCAGATTTTTTCACTTGCTACAAATTTCCGGAAACCAAACTCTGAGATATTTAATGTGATTAGTTCTTTATCAGATGCATTAATAGCATCAATCTGGTACCTTGAAAACACACTTCTTTCCATGATAACAGATTACAAACCTGTGCTTGTGATTAACAGATTAGAGCTTCTTAGATCAAGAAAGCTTGCAGTTATGCATGCATGCATCAGACATCATTAAATATTGTGTGCATATGCATCAGAGAACAGTCTGAGACCAGCCCTATGTAAGCAGATAATGATAAGAGCAATGTTAAAGGAAATACTCCAGGCATATTTGTTAAAGACGTGCATCTGGAATCTATTATGAAAGTAGGAAAAGCACCGATTATGAAGTCATTGTAGTGATGCAACAATAATTCTGCAGTGCCACTGACCCGAATCAAATCACAGCAACACTCGCTCATTTGTGCATTGGGACACAATTCTCCATTTATGTAAAAATCTGTTATTGACGTGAATGTGCGTATATGTGTGCTGTATGGGCTTCCTTTCAAGGCGGCATATAAGCATAACCCTTCACACCACACAAACCGCTACTCAACCTCAACAACAACCTCCACCCATCCTCTCGTAAACACTCCCACCCAGGAACAAAAACAACTAACCAAGCTAACTGTAGAGTTATGATATTATAAAGCAGAGGTGCTCGACTGGGGGGTCGCGACCCGACAACGTGGTCTGTTAGGGAGCCAAAAACATAAAAAAACAAAACATGAACATAGCTTTTAAATGGGTGGAGAAACACGTCCCATTTCTTATGTTGTTGTTGTCAATGATTGTGCGTCCCACGTGAATATGGAAATGTTTGAACTCATAAACTCAGATCAGTGAGAACTGAATGATTGAGGTGGTTCCTCTAACAGGGGCATTTAATTCATTCAGTTTCCCTCATTTTATCTCACTTCCATATCAGCCTGATAGTACTAAACAGTGACAAAACACTAATTCAACTGAAAATGTGCTCACCCTCAGGACATCCAAACTGTAGGTGAGTGTGTTTCATCATCAGGTTTGGAGAAATGTAGCATTGCATCAGTGTCTCAGCAATGGATGCTCTCGAGTGAATGGGTGCCGTCAGAATGAGAGACTAAACAGCTGATAAAAACATCACAATAATCCAAAAGTGATGCATAGCACTCCAGTCCATAAATTAACATCTTGAGAAGACAAAAGCTGCATGTTTGTAAGAAACAGATCCATCATTAAGATGTTTAAACTGACTATAATTTATAATAACGCTTCCTCCAGTGATAAAGTCCATGCCCTGTTGTCTCAGACACATTTGTTTAGCTCTTTTGGACTGTTTTGGCTTGCTTGATCTGTGCAGATTTCTCTCCTGATTCAGATGAGATGACTTATTCACTGGAGAAAGCATGCAATGCTATGTATAGAGGATTTATATTATAGCTGGAAGCAATGTTTTGAAGTGAGAACATGTTAAGTATATTTTTCTTTTATTACGAACACACAGCTTTAGATTTCTCCAGATGTTAACTGACGGACTGGAGTGATGTGGATTATTGTGATGTTTTTATCAGACTCTCATTCTGACGGCACCCATTCACTGCAGAGCATCCATTGATGAGACACTGATGCAATGCTACATTTCTTCAAACCTGTTCCCATGAAGAGACAAACTCATCTACATCTTGGGTGGCCTGAGGGTGAGTACCTTATTCAGCAAATTGTCATTTTTGGGTGAATGATTCCTTTAACAAAGCCAATGATTTGATTTCCCGTTGACTTCAGTGATCTTCCAAATATAAAGCGCTTGTGTATTACCTTCACGCTCGTGTTCATTCTAATGTGGAAAAGATTTGTTGCAGGATTAGTTCATTTGAAAATGCATTTCGGGAGTGAAGTCATGACCTCTGAGGGCCCTCAGGTGGAACAGAGACACACTGAGGCTCATTTCAAAATGAAAGGTGACAGAAACATTCGGTGATTCATATATTTTGTCAGCGATCACCATGGATCAGTGGAAAAGGAAAGTTCACTCAGAAATGAAAGTGCTGTCATTATTTACTCAACCTTATGTCATTCCAACTCATATTAGTATTTCAGATTACCCTTTTATGGTGGTTTTTATTGTTTTTTGGAGCTTGACAGCATCAGTTAAAAAAGGAGCTACATAACGAGTGTTGAGAAAATGTCAGCTTTCATGATGCATGTAAGAAATAATGGCATACAGACCTGGAACAGTATCAGGGTGAGAGAAAATCGTTTTATTTCTGTGAAAACTATTCCTTTAAGGATGCGATTTTAGTCAAATCATGCACACTAATAAGGCCGTGCATGAATGCATGTGGTGTGTCAATGCAGATTCTGGAGAAAGACGAGCAACGCATGAGTGAAAATGAAAACAGAGAATATGACGGGACTTTTCCCCCTTTTGAACGTTTCCGTATCTTTTGAAAGCAGATGAACGGCTCAGGTTGGGACAGGAAATGGTTAAGGTATGAAACTCCAGAAAAACCCCCCTTTGGTTCCTCTGATGCTATTCTCAGAGTCTAATGACAATGCAAACGAACAACTGATTCGTTCACATTACCAGAATTACTACAACGAGAGTATACCTGGCAAACGCTCAGCTTGGTCATCTGATTCTTCTTCACACACTAACCTTGCTTATTTGATTCATGAAAGAAGTTATGTTCTTCGTTTAATCTATTCCACCGGTCAAAAGTTTGGAATAATTAAAATTGTAAATTGTATTTATTGCTGTGATTAAGACACATGATCTTCAGAAATCATTCTTATATACAAGTATCTTTCTTAAACATAACAAACTAGTAATTGTTCCAAACTTTCAACCAGCAGAGAAATAAGTGAGATTTTAAAGATGCTTCATTGGTGATTTTCGTTCTTACGGGTCACAGGTGGAGCAGGTCTCTCTGACAGCTGCTCTGTATCTGGAGGGAACACATCACTCAGTTTAGGGATCAGACGCTCTTATCCGTTGATTGCACAAAGACGGACAAAATCGCACCCTAAGCTGGAAGAAGTTGTCCAGACTTGCACCCTCACTCACTTAGACAACAACAACAAAAGAGATGTTTAATATAGACGAGTGCCTGGTGCACTCACTCTGGCCCTGGGCCGGGGTCACGCTTTAGCAGCACTTGACAGCTCCACTGATTAGCGCACAAGCCTGGAGGTGATGAAGGGTCACCTAGAGAGACAGGAGGAGATGAACAGTCAAGGTGAAGGAGGACAGAAGTCATGACACAACCTCCTCCAGGCCATGTGTTCTCCTCAGACTGACCAATAGCCCGCTTGACCTTTCACCTCAGGTTCACACTGTCTATTTCACCACAAAATCATTCCATCAGAATGACGAGGGATCAACATTCTAGAGTGGATACATTCCATTTCCTGAAGGTGTGATGTTGCCGGGCAACCGGCGTTACAGTGTATAACAAACACAGACTGGATGTGAGATGATGTCACATGACTACATCACTACTGAGCGGTGAGGAGTGGGAGTGGCCAATCGGATCAGCAGTTACGTCAGACGGATTAAAACCAGTTTTGTAATAATAATAATAATAATAATAATAATAATAATGATGTATATAATCATAATTATGCAATGTTTTCATTTAAAAATATGATGTGATATCAAGAACATATATAAATAAAGCGGGATAGACAGAATATGCAATGCATTCATATTCAAATATGACAGAACGAAAATGATAGAATGATGGATGGATGGATGGATGGATGGGACGATAAAATGATGGACGGATGAACGATAGAAAGAATGATAGCTGGATGGATGGAACCATAGATAGAATGATGGATAAATGGATGGATGGATGGATGATGGATGGAAGGATAGATAGAATGATGGATAAATGGATGGATCGATGGATGGAAGGATGGAACGATAGATAGAATGATGGATGGATGATGGATGAATGGTTGATAGATGGATGGAACGATAGATAGAATGATGGATGTATGGATGGATGGATGGATGGATGAATGGAACGATAGATAGAATGATGGATGGATGATGGATGAATGGTTGATAGATGGATGGAACGATAGATAGAATGATGGATGTATGGATGGATGGATGGATGGATGAATGGAACGATAGATAGAATGATGGATGGATGATGGATGAATGGTTGATAGATGAATGGAACGATAGATAGAATGATGGATTGATGGATGGATGGATGACGGATGGATGGAACGATAGATAGAATGATGGATGGATGGATAGATAGATAGAATGATGGATGGATGGATGGATGGATGATGGATGAATGGATGATGTATGGATGGAACGATAGATAGAATGATGGATGGATGGATGGATGATGGATGGATGGATGACGGATGGATGGAACGATAGATAGAATTATGGATGGATGGATAGATAGATAGAATGATGGATGGATGGATGGATGATGGATGAATGGATGATGTATGGATGGAACGATAGATAGAATGATGGATGGATGGATGGATGGATGATGGATGGATGGATGACGGATGGATGGAACGATAGATAGAATGATGGATGGATGGATGGATGATGGATGATGTATGGATGGAACGATAGATAGAATGATGGATGGAACGATAGATAGAATGATGGATGGATGATGGATGAATGGATGATGTATGGATGGAACGATAGATAGATAGATAGATAGATAGATAGATAGATAGATAGATAGATAGATAGATAGATAGATAGATAGATAGATAGATAGATAGATAGATCAGTGTGAACTCTATTAAGTCTTGTGAGTCACAGTGGATCTATTGTAATATTTTCCTGAGTGAACCCAGCCGATCAACACAAGTCAGGTCAAGCAGGTCTAAGCCCAGAGCAGCTGCTGCTCGATCCACGTTCAGACTGAACCCACACATTAATGCACTGTGACAGAGTCGAGTCCCAAACTATGCAACTCCTGTACTGTTTCAAGATGCACTTGAAATACTAAACGTCTTAAATGACCTGCTTGTGAGCCTTTGGGTGTCTTTCAAATGCCGTCACGTCTCTCTCCTTCGGTTATGCTTAACGGCTATTATAGTCAGACTCTGAGAAAAAAAACAGTTCAGAAAATACCACGAGGCAATTATAGCATTACCCAAAAGCTCATGAAACATGTCAGAAATGTGTGTTTGGACAGGCTTTGAAGTCAGCCCATGTTTTCTTTTCTTCTGGTTCAAAATAGCTGACTGTACCTAAATCAATCTATTCCCAAACTGGAACTCTTCATAATCACAAAATGCAAAAAAAGAGAAAACACCCACGTGCCTTTAGCTGTTGTATGTTTTATTTCTTTTTTTGACAGTTGCACACGATAACCACCCAAATGCCCTCCTATGTGCTTCCCTACATGGCAAGATGATTCATAGTTTCTATCTATGAAAACAATCGCTCAGAACGGCCTTATGTTTAAAATCCTCTCACCATGAGTACCTTAAAAGGGAAAGCCGACAAGCTTAAAACATTTTAATTGGTGCAGAGGTTTGCTTTACATTATGTACACACCTTTCAGATGGTTTTGGTGAATTAAAAACAGAAAAATGCATTGCAATCTACACCAAACACCAGGTTAAGCCCACTATTAACCCTAAAAGAAGCAGCTCTTCAAATGCATTGACTCATTTATTTTGGTGAACTGATGAAGTGTTCATTGAAATGATCTGACTATGTGACTATGAGTTGCTCGCATTGTGAAAAGCAAGGCCCGAAAGCAGCTTCTCTGACGCTAATGTTGTGACTACACGCTTTTTATTTGTTTTTTTTTCTGGACTGCATGAACAGTGACTTCATCGAAATCTACATTTCCACTTTGTTCTGGGTAGTCATTGAGTTAAATCATGAGCCGCTTGCACACTGAGAAGCAAAGGCCCGAAAACAGCTTCCCCGAGACTGACGTTGCGACCGCATTCGGAAACACGTTTTCTATTTCTGACCGCATAAACAGTGATTTAATCGAATCGGCTCTGTGCTTAAACTTCAGCAGTAGTTAAGACGTTAATACAGCTCGTGTTGGATTATTCAGCACAGGGTGTGTCCTCTGAACCACAACCTGCACCAGCTTCCTGTTGTGTGAACCCAAAGCAATGCTTTCAATCGTTACTCGCACCAATCACGAAAGTGAAAATCTACATCAAGAGCAGCAATCGCAAACCACACGACCACAGCAGCTCGGCGCCTGACCATTGAAACACACAGCTTTGCTGGAAGCGCTCGCATCGGCGCGTGTCGAGAGCCGATATCGCGTGCACACACCTAAACGTGCATTTTCAGATCTCTGTTCAATTCAGCGACTTGTGGCCATCGTTACAGCCAAGCCCAAACTTTGGAATTAGTCAGTGGGGGTTACACCCTAAAATCAGGTTCACAAATTTACTCATGACTGTTGAACTGTTTAACAGCTGACCTGACAAGCGCCCAAGAAGAATCTGGATGGATGAGGAGCGCTAGTACAGGCCTGTAGCTGTGAATCACACAATCATCAATGTGTGAGGGTCATTTGGCCTGACAACTCTGTGTGAACTCCCAAAGCTAGTGGATTTAACTGCATTCAGGGCGGATTGGTGCACTTTCCCATGAGTCCTGCATCTTAACTGAGTTCGGTTAATGGGAAAAGTTGAGATGAGTCACAGGACCTAAAAGTCAGATGAGGTATAGCTCATGTCATCTGCCAAATCTTCACTAACTTGTTGAAAATGTAGTTACTCTCATGTCTTTTTGAAGTATTAATCAAAACCGAGCCAAATGAGTCATTCAGTAAGAGAGTGTCAAGTTACAAGATGATAACACCGTACGAAAACGTCTCTTATCTTACATTGACTAATATTTTAAAGCATTTATTAAATCTGTGTTAATGTTTGTTAATAAAGAACAATTTGTTGTTCGGGTTAGTTCATAATGCATTAACTAACATAAAAACAAGTAAATGAATGAATAAATGCACGACTATTTTTTCATCTTTGAAATAATGTGCATCAAAGAATCATACCGAACAAACGCAGGAACATGCATAAATTAAGTAAGAAGGTTTACCTTTACTTTTACCCATTTTACTTCATTTGAGTAACTTTTCCAAGAAAATCTAAATATTAAATGTAAAAAAATATATACATGTATTTAAATTTATACTGTGAAAATTAACTGGATTTAAAATAAATAAATAAAAAATAAAAACAAGTTATTATTTTATGATGAAACACTAAAAATAAAATTTAAAATAAAATTTAAAACAAATAAATATAAAATAGATTTAAAATAAATTAATTTTAAATAAATTTAAAACAAATGAACAATAAATTACACAAATTTTAAAACAGGTGCATTTACAAGAAATGTGAAATAAATGTAAAATATAAAAAAAAAAATAGGTTTAAATAAATAAACAGGCATTTCTTCTTCAAAATAATGTGCAACAATGATTCACTACCGAAGAAGAGCACGAACGTGCATGAAAAACAAAAATAGTTTCAATGCCGATATCTCATTTAATTTAAGAGCAGTCATGATGATGAAAAGGGAAAAATGGCATTTAATTTACTTGATATTGTCCTACAGTGTCTGGACTCTGTAGTGAACGCACACTAACAAATGAGTTCAGACAGTTTGATGAGAAACGTTTGCGTTCATATAGAGATGATTGCAGAATTTGGTATCGTGAACAAATCAGTTTCATGAGAACTCATGCGATGCTCGTTTGATCAGGAGAGACATCTGAAAAGCCGCTAACTAACCAGCAAGAACCATTCAGTCTGGGATCTCGAACCGGCACGCACATTCCTGGTCATTTCCAGTATCCTGCATCCGGTATAACACACGAAACATCCTTCAAATGACACACGACTGCGCTGGAAGAGTCACATGGAACTGGCTGGAGCCGGTTCACCTCTATCAGCATTTTGATTTAGATGCAACATAGTTTTCCAGTCAGTAGCTCTTGACCAGTGTGACCTTAATGACGGCATCACCGTGTGCTCAGGAAAACAGCCCGAAGCGTAAAAGGCCCCCGAGAGGCTTTATGACGAGTGATAAGAGCGGCTCGATCCTGCTGCGCTTCCTCTGCAAACCCAGAACAAACACCACTGAGAAATCAGGCAGGGGTTTGACCTTTGACCTCTCTGTGAGCAACCACAGATCTTCTCGTGTAACTCAAACGGGTGGAAAGTACTGTAACGGACACCTGGATCATCTGAACACGTTTCTGTAGAATGTGGTCGGAAAATATTCCTGGACTGTGGTGTGTTTGAATCACGGGAACAAATGATTATGTGTCATTTCCGAAAGAAACAGAAGAAGAGTCATGGCGGGTTGCTTAAGAGCATGATATAACGTGAAGTGTGAGAGCTTCGGCAGTGCTTGCAAAGGTCAAAAGGTCATGAGAAGATTTCAACACATGAGCCCAGTGTTATTTTACTAGCATTAACATATATTATAGTGTTTATTAATACCCCCCTACCATTTTTTTTTCAATTATGTTAGGATTTTAGTAATTTTTAATGTAAAATATTACTTAATATTAAAAATAGTTCTTTTTTTGTTGTTGATAATAAATATGATCATTTTTTAAATATTTTGCTTTTTTATTTATTTTATATTTTCATTCAATTCTATACATATCAATGGTGAACAGAACACTGCGATAATAAATTAATATTATTTTAGTTTCATTAATATATATTAATTGTATCAATATTTTTGTCTCAAGTTAAAAGTTTTAGAAATTGTGTCATTTTATTAACCTTGTTTTTATACAATTATACCTTTATATGAATAAAATAAATAAAAAAAACAGTTTTTTAGCATCATTATTATGTCATTATATTTTTATTAATATTTTGAAGTATTTATTTTTATATTTTCTGTTTTAATTTCATTAATTTTAGATTAAGTTATTAGTGGGGGTTTTTTTTCCGTCTTTTTTATTAAATATTTTAATTCATTTCAGTAAATGTTTATTTTATTTGAAATAATGATCATGTTCTGAATGGTATTTTCAGTTATTATTCGTTTCAGTTAAGGATAATAACCATGCACAAACCTGGATAATATTTCTAAACAAATTAAACAAAACATTTCTTTGCATAAACAAGATAAACAGATTGTTTTTGTTATATTCCACTGCTAACTGCCTCCAGTGCCACAGTATATCAACATCAAACCTCCAACCGTAATTATAATCAATAGTAAAACTGATGCATGAATGAAACACATGATATTGTAATAAGATCCATATGTGCACGGATTGGTTAAAGCACGTGTTTACACAGTCACTGGGGTGTGTGTGTGTGTGTGTAGATCCTGATGGAGTGTGTAGATGTCTGTGCTGAAGGATGTAGTGCGAGTGTTTGAATGAAAAGACTGTCCGGGTTTGTTCTGTTTAAGTGTGTGATGTTTTCTCAGCTGCTACAGTTTTCTGCTGGAATGTCCAAATGCACTTGTTTCTGTATCTGAGGTAGAAGAGAAGAAACACAGACACAATCACATCGCACGGTCATACGGTTGCAATTAAACAATAAGACTTATTACGTTTGCGAGGCATGAACAACATGTAACTGATTTCAATGCAACAAGAAACTATTAGTTAGTTTTACTTCATTTCACCCATTTTAGTTTAGTTTTCAAGACAAACCAGATATATAAAATAATAATAATAAAAAAAAATTATATCGAAGTTTCCACCGAGATTTAATTGTATTACAGAAAATATTACTTCATGATACAAAAATTAAAATAAAAAATTTAATAATTAATTAAATAAATGTATTCAATGATAAATAATGTTTAAATTAATTAAAAACATTATTAAAAAAAAAAAAAACTGTCAGTGCAAGTTGTTAAAGCATAAAAAATAAAATAAAAAATAATTTTTAAAAAATACATTTATAATAAATTTTTAATTAACTAAAATAAAAATACAAAACAGAAAAAGAGTCACAGAGGAAGTTCATAAATCACAAAAATAAATATATAATAAATTCATAATAAATAAATGTAAAATTAATTGAAAATTAATACATTAAAAATAATGAATACATTAAAAAATAAAACACTTAAAATATATTTAAAATTATTGAAAAAAAGAGTGGCAGAGAAAATAATTACTTCAGGATTAAACATTAAAAATATACACATAAAATCAATTAAAATATTTTTAACCAGGGACGTGCATTAAGAAAGTAAAAGGGTTCAATAATGTTATCTTAATAGCAATTATTATAATGCAATAAATTAATTGGACACTCTTCGATCTGGAATCTGCATGTTAGGTTTAAAAATATCATAAAATATGATTAAAATTTTTGTTATTAATCAAATATGTAATAAAGCAACATAAAAGGATTGAACTCTATGGACGCATACTCAATGCTAGCCTGCGAATCAGCTGCGATTTTAATCGTTATACACTAAATTTCCCATTTTGTTGCCTGTGAACCATTAGCACTCATAAAAACTAACATCTGGCAGAAAGAATGAGCGAGCGATGAAAAGACCAGCATCGAGTTACGAGGACTGAACCGATGTCTCTCTGCGTTACTGTTGACACAAGCCACAGTCACAACGCTAACTGTCCCACAACTACAGCGTTTGCTTCCGCTAATCAAACAGAAAACACTTTCACGATGAAAACACTGGAGGAGGCTCGGACACAGCCGTGATTAGGTGCTAACAGCTAATAAATGAGAACCACACACACTGCTCCTGGTCCTACGAGATCCTTATGGACTCAACACGACGAGCCGAGGCATAACAGAGTTCACAATCACTCGTGGAAAGGTGTTAGTGCAATGCAATCTGGGTAATGTGATGCTCTGCTTGGAACAAATGCCTTACAGTTGTGTGTGCCATTGCTTTCGTTTGAATAGAAAGCACTGCAGGTGTTGATGCTATATGCATTATCTGAAGTCTGTAATTAATGTAACTTACTAACACATAAACTCTGAAAATAAAAGCAAACTTAAGCCTATTTTATTTCAGCTTGCTGTCAATGCAACATTTCTATTTTAATAAAATACACGAAAAAGTCAACTAACATAGAAACTATAGAGGCATTCAAAAACCAATAGAAATGACAAATGCACACAGCAAAAATAAAACTTTATCTAGAAGTAAAACTGAAATTCTAAAAATAAAACATTAGGCAAAATATTTACGGAGAACTAGCGAATGAAACAAAACCCAACAAAATTGCTAAAACATTAACTAAAATTACAATATAAAACCTAAAATATTGACAAAACCTCATAAGCCAAAAAAAAAAAAAAAAAAAAAAAAAACTTAACTACATAAAAAAATACTCAAAATATTTACAAAAAGAAAAACTAATAACAAATCATAATATAATAATATTTAAAAAATAAAATATAGAACCTATAAAATATTGGCAAAAAATTACACAACACAAAACAAAATTATTCAAAGGTAAACATTTTATTGAAAATTAGAATAAGAAAAAAATTATAAAATATTGCCAAAAAAGAAAAGCTAATTTTAAAAATGACAAAATAATAATACAATTGTAAAAATAAAATGAAAACAAAAAATCATTAAAGAATAAAAAAATACTCAAAATATTTACAAAAACTTATATAAAATGATAATATAATAATATTTAAAAATAAAAAATAGAACCTATAAAATATTTCCAAAAAATGACACAACACAAAATTATTCAAATTGAAAAATTAATTTAAAATTGGAATTGAAAAAATAATAAAATATTGCCAAAAAAGAATAAAGCTAATAACAAAGACAAAATAATAAAATTGTACAAATTTGATGCAAATGAAAACTAAAAATCATAAAAGAAGAATTAAAAAATACTGACAAAAATATTAGCACATCAATGTTGCTTGTGTAACACTGGCTCTGATCAAACAGAGGAATCTTAATCTTGTCTCACGACTATGACATCACAACACACTGATGGCTTGCTCTTCCTCGTGTTTTGTGAGGAGACACGCACTTCCTACAAACAAGTGTTATGTAATTAGTAACACGACATCAAGACCAGGTCATTTGATTCTATAAGAGTCTTATGTAACACTGAGTAAATCCAAACCGTCTTGTTTAATATTGCAATCATCAGATATGTTTGTGTTTGTGACGTTTCATCTCAATGTGTGGATGTGAATGGAGCGGCTCTCAGGTGCACCGAGTTTCTTCTTCCAGAGAAATTAGAGCTGGAGTCCTTCCAGGCTTCTGGATTCCAGTCGAGCTCGTCACACGTGCCAGACCAACTCTGGGTTTAATTTTTCACCCTTCTTGTGTTTTCCTTACAGAGGCCGCGCTTCTCAATGCAATCATTCTTTGGTTCCTGGCGAATCTGTCGGCGTGTGTGCAGGAAACGGGGCCAAAGCGGCTTCCTGAGCGGCTCAGGAGGAAACACGGAAATAAGAAAGGGGTGTGTGTTTAAAAATAACTGGGGTATAAAAGGTCCAGACAGGATCCCACTCACTCTCAGACTCGCCGTGCACACTAGACAGGATCCTTCAGGCACACAGCCCTATCAAGAGTAACACTACTGTGAGGACTTTTGCATGAGCATCACCGGAAAAAACGCAAAAAAAAAAAAGTTTCATTGCATGAAATAAAATAGAAGATAAATAAACTTATATCGTTTTATTTCACCACTCTAAAACTAAAAATTTATAAAAATTATATAAACATAAAAAATTTAAACAGTGTGAAAAGAGAAACAGAAATGTTTAAAATAAAATCTAAATCATTTAGTTTAACTTCAAGTACTAAACTATATTAAATTAATACATTTAACAAAAACTATACTGGTATATATTTTTAAAAATGATAAAAAAACATAAAATAAAAATTTGAACAACTTTAACTGAAATTATAATGAACACAGAAAATCTAAACAAGTATGAAATACTAAGAAATGTTTTAAAAATAATAAAATTACAAAAACAAAAGTCATCTTTAACTCAAATAAAGTGAAAACAGAAAAAAAAAAATATTAGTTTAACCTGAAGTAATAAGATTACTAAAACCATACAAAAATAAACAAACAAACAAATAAATAAATAAATAAAAATGACAACCATTTTCACTTGAATTATGGTAAAAAAAATAAAATAAAAAAAAAGACGGAAAATATAAAATATAAAATAAGACTCAGACTATTAGCAAAAACTAAAATATAATACTAGATTAACACTGCATCACACACATCTTAAAAGACTCACATACTTAAAAAAAAAAAAAAAAAAAGTATAAAAATATATAAACTATTTACAATGATGAACTAGGTACAATGATGGTGTCTGATTAAACTACAGTAAAAAAACATGTACTTTCATGATACATGTCTAATAAATGTAGTAATAGCATGCAAGACTAGATGCACCAGTCTATTTTAAAGGCCTCAAATGAAGAAAAGGAAAACAAAACACTTCTGGTAGAGACTGTCTACAGTTTAGACACATCGTTTAGCCCGTAAATCATTATCACAAAGCCAAAAATGTAAAAAGGGTGTTCACACACAAATCAAGGGAAACGTGACATGAGATTGACGTGAGAATGATCTGTACTGTAAGCAACGATAAAAGAAACCGCTGTTTGTAAAATTCCTGCTTGGGTGTTGTTGTGTAACGTTTATGTCGCATGCATAAAATATCTATATGCACAGTAAGTCACGTCAGGTGAACACAGCATCTGTTATAACACACAACGTTCCCTATGAAAGATCACAAATCCAGCACATTTTCACGACTGATTTCTGGATGGTCGTGTTTTGCAACTTTCACGTGTGTTACCCAATCATTTGTGCAATACATACTGTGCAAAAAAAGAATGAGAAGTTATGCATTTCAATGCTAATATAAGAACACAAGCATATGGTGACTAACTCAATGCTTCGAGGTAAAAACACAATCACTATATATATATATATATATATACCAGGAGACATAGACATACAGACATGCACTCACATGCATGCTGGGATGGAAATAGCAATTCATACAACAGGACGGCATGAACATACTTGCACACTGACACACCATTTAAAAATGATGCATGTAATGCGGGCTGGGAGCGTGCTGGATCTCTGCCATGACAGTCTGAACACACGTCAAACTCCTGTATGCACATGACGTCTGTAATTGCTTTCATTGAGTGCAATGGAAAAAATGAGCTGAAAGAATATGTAACGTTCGTTTGGCTGCATAAACACAGCGACTGTTACCACAAACATATGCCGTTATGTGTCGTCTACATGCAAGGGATGACATAAGGTGACATGAGAGAACCAGCGCTGGGTTTGGATCGACAAGGGCTGTGCACATCCACACGGCACATTAGAGGCAATTTGAGGTGACATTATGCAAATGATTGCCAGTGATGCAAGCTCAATGTAAAGCCCAAAACATACTTTAAACAAATGCATGCAACCACGCAAATGCAATTTTGTGTGTTAATGGTCTGAAATACATCAGAATGCAATTCAACATGCCACTGTCTATTAGTTTTCGGTTTTAGGCCAAAAACTGGCACACACACACACACACATATATATATATATATATATATATGCAATAATAACTTTGAAACTTTGGAATAACAAAAAAAAAAAAATGCAAGATTTTTTCCCCGCTAATGCTGCATTTATTTATAACAAAAACAGCTAAAACATAAAAAAAGTTAAATATAAAAAAAATATTATTAGGCTAGAACTAAAAATAATTGTAAACTGTTTTTCCATTTTAATATGTAATTTATACCTTTATTTATTCAAAGGTTTGTAAAAGAAAAATATTTAAAACAAATAATAATAAAAAGATTTATTCAGCAACTTGATCAAAATTTTACAAAATAATTCTGTTTCAAATAAATGCTGTTCTTTTGAACTTTCTATTAAACAAAGAATACAGAAAAACAACTGATAATAATCAGAAATGTTTTCTTGAGCAGCATATCATACGAATGAAGACTTGAGTAATGATGCTAAAAAAATAATCTTTGATCACAGCAATAAATTACATTTTAATATATATTCACATAGTAAACAGCTATTTTAAATTGTAATAATATATCACAATTCTTACTGTATTTTTGATTAAATAAATGCAGCATTGGTGAGCAGAATCGTAATTAATTCATATGGTCAGTGGATCTATATTGAATGTATTGCATCATAAAGCGTATTTTAGTTTGGGGGAAGCAGTCAACACACACACACACACACACACAAACTTAATGTGTCACACAGAATGAATTCATACAGATGTGAGTGAAGAGTCACCTAAACTCATGCGGCAGGAAGTGATTTCAGTTTTAATCAAAAGGCATTTAATCTAATGTGGCTTTCAATGGAAACTATTGACATTCATGAATGAGCAATTACATCTAGCAGATGCTTTTATCCAAAGTGTCTTACAGTGCATTCAGGCTTTTTTTGTAACCAGTATGTGTACTTAATTCTTAATTAATCGTTTTATTAACCACAAATCAAACTAGAAGCACAAGAAACTCTAGTTTGCATAATAGATTACGTGAAACCCATGAGCCGCCTCCATTTCCATTGAAGATTCATGACAAAAGATATGAGAAACATCCCAAACTCATTCTTACTCAACACAAAAGCACTGCATCAGACTCATGACTATTGTGAGCTATTTCAGGTTTCATGTTTAATCAAAAAGCTTTTTGAGCATTTTGGGAAACTTACTATGAAAATACCATGGTACTCTTTTAAGTGCTGGTATTTCATTGCCTTAGTGTAGAAATGCATATATTAGTACAAAATATCACAACACTTTTTCAACACAATATCATGGTAAAACTGTGGTTTTTAATATTGTTAACTCAGTAACATCATGCATTTTTTATATTTATCATAATAATATTATGGTGTATGGATACAGAAATCATACTATGTTTGATAATGGTTTTGGACACAGCATGTCAATATAGCAGCCTATGTTTTGTATATGACCATAGTATAATGTTATAGTTGTAAACAAGTACCATGTATCACAGGATATAAATATTCAGTCATCCAGTACCATGGTAAATATCAGTGCACTATGGTAGCACAAGGGAAACCAAAGTGCAAAGTTCATGCACCAATTGTGTATTTTTCAGACCTAAACTAATTAACCTGTCCAGTTTTTCTCTTCCCGTCAGTGTCTTTATTGATCATTAACGACACTAATGGCTGCTAAAGCAAAGCCAATAATTCCCAGCAACCATCAGCATTCCAGCCATTTAATCCCCTCCATTTACACCTGAATGAGGAGAAAGGTAAGGCGAAGATCTGAGAGCTCAGGTGAGACTGGCGCCTGCTGTCCCGCTGCGCGCGCGATCATCACGAGAGCGCGCCTCTGAGCGCGCGCGCAGTGAATCACGCTTTACGTGCGTGCATCACAGCACATGTCTCAATGCAAACCTCTTGCTACAGTAAACACGGTAAAACGCCACCTGTCATGATGAGTCAGACGCAATACCGGAGTAAAAAAACGGAGGGGGGAAATGCTAAATCAATTAATGAATGTATATATATATATTATCTACAAAATATTGTCCATGCATGTCTCTCTTTTTCACATACACACGCATATGTACATGTATATGTATGCGTGCTATTCCATTTGAACAAATGTGCATTATGATATGTAAAAAATTTACAGCCATGTTTTTTATGCTTTTCTTGTCACGTGACTAGTTGTTTGCATGTTAGGCATTGATTGACTGACAGATGTTTTCAAAGTGTTAATCTGCACTCCACCTTTGGCTTTAAAGCCCCACAACATTATCAGCCAGGCATTATCTGAGGTCAAGGCGGACTAATCTTTGCTCAGTGTGTTTTGGTGGTTTTTAGTAGAAGCATGAAGTCAAGTTCACAGAACCACAGGTGGAGAGAATCGCATTAACTGTCACCACCATCCACTAACCACAAACAAACACAATACTGGCTTCAGTCTTCAGTTTTACAACCACACACGCTTCTTTACATCAAAGGTTTTGCTTGAAACGGCTTTCTTTGCAATAAATGTGTAATCGAGTGCACCTCATTTACCTTTTATAGTGTCCCACCTAAGTCTATGTTTACGTAATGACAGGGACAAGTAGTGACTTTTGGATCACCCACTAATCTATTCTACAGAAAACTGCCAGATCAGCATGCACAAACAACTTTATTTGACTTGTCTAAATGTAACCTCATTGTGCAGTCACTTGCTTTCATTGGAAAGCGCATATATTTGGAGACTAAATTACGCATGGGTGAATGTAGGCTGTTTGGAGACTGGAATTACACTTGGATCAATTTGAGCTTTTGTTGAAACGCCTTGGTAACAGTTTTGTGTGTGTGTGTACTACACAGATGATTGTAGTGACCGCCTCCTCTCGGCCGCGCCCCCGCGAGGGCAAGGGAGGGAGCGCGCGTCATCACGCGCTTAAAAGCGCCGGAGCGCGCTGTCCGGCACAGAGAGACTGGAGACCTGTAGAGCGAGCGCACGGTGCCTTATATACAGACTGTGTTTAGGAACGCTGAGCGCAGTTTCCCCCGCACACACAATTGGTCCAGGAGAATTTATTTATTAGGTAGGAGTCGCTCCTGCCAGACACACTTTGTTCATGACTTTGGGAGTTCACTCGAGGGAAAAGCGCAGCGCAGTTTGACATCTGTCCACGAGCAAGTGCAACAGTACAGAAGATAAATACAACGCAGCACGCATCTTGGAAATGGCTTTACCGTGCCTTTTGCCTTCGATTTCGACGTTTGCAAACCAGAAGGAGAAACTCTGGGAGGATGTAAGTATTTGACATTTTTTTTAGCACTCGTAAAATGGTGAAACGAGGGTGAATTTGGGTAATGCGGGACACCAAACCTCAAAAGTGGTTACAACAGATCGCGTAAACACTGCGCGAGAGTGAGAAAAACAATCTAACTAAACGAATACATTTGTTTGCCACTTGTTTGCACTAGATAAAATACAAATTGAAGATGCACATCGGAAAGCGAGTAAGAACATCATAAATGCATTTTTTTCTATCTAGTTTCGTATATATATATATATATATATATATATATATATATATATATATACACACTACATATAACATATAACACTACAAAAAAAATTCTAAGCGAAAATTATTTTGTGTATATGAAACAAGATACAGATGTATTTATATATATATATATATATATTTCTTAAAAAGATAAAAAAAACATTTTTTTGCATGTTTTCTTGTAATTGAAACTCTCCCTTACTCTCACTTGTTGGTTTGAAGTCTTGGGGGACAGTCGCAGTAAACTTAAGATGTCAAAATCTATTGAAACTTCTTAAATGAAGTCATGAAATGCTCTGAAAATGAGTCACGCAGAAGCATCTGACAGTGTTTTAACTCTGAGCGCCTTTTGATTGTGTTGCAGAGGTGGAAGTGTGTGGAGGACAAACCTCTGAGCGCCGGCTGTCCTCCGCTCAACGTGGCACAGCACATGGACTCTTGTCGTAGCCGCAAGGATGAGGAGGATCTGAGTAATTATTTGGACCTGGAGTTTATCCTGGCCAACACAACGGGACCCCTAGAGGTGGGAGCCGAGTTCGTCTCGCACGCGGAGCCCTGCGGCATGTACTCGACGGGAGCGTATGTTCCTCCGGAGCAATGCAGCGCTCCTCCTCCGCCGTACTCCAACAGCCTCATGGCCGAGCTTCTGAGATCCGACATGGACAGCTCCTACGACGGCGCCATTCAGGGAAGATTCATCGTCAACTCGTTCCCTCGACAGGACTTTATTGATATCAAAGTGGAGCCACCAATGGACGGTTACGGGCCGGTGATGGGCATGGTGCCGCAGAGCTGCCAAAAAATCAAACAAGAAGGCAACGTTTCATGCATGATGTCTTTCGAGCAACCCCGACTGGCAGTTTCTCCGCAGGCCATGGGGAATATGACGCCTCCGTTGAGTCCGGATGACTCCCATCTGCACCCATCTGCATTTCCGCAGGCTTTCCATCACTCGCCTGCAGCTTACGCTCAAATGCAGATCCCGTACACGACACGGCACCAGTTCGGCATGTTCGAGGACACCATGGGCATGCAACCCAACATGCAAAGAGCTCTTCTGACTCCTCCGTCCTCTCCGCTGGATCTAATGGAGTCCAAACCCAAGCGGGGACGACGCACCTGGCCGAGGAAGCGCACGGCGACACACACCTGCACCTACGCCGGCTGCGGCAAGACGTACACCAAGAGCTCGCATTTGAAGGCGCATCACCGAACCCACACCGGTAAGAACACGTTTGAATTCGTCTGTACCATGCATTCATGTTTTGCAACCAATAAAACTAATCCCATGGCTTTGCATCATCAGGTGAGAAGCCGTACCACTGCAACTGGGAGGGATGCGGATGGAAATTCGCCCGCTCCGACGAGCTGACGCGTCATTTCCGCAAACACACGGGGATCCGGCCGTTCCAGTGCCACCTGTGTGAACGTGCATTCTCCCGCTCCGACCACCTGGCACTGCACATGAAGAGACACCTGTGAAGCCTGGATCCACAACCACACAACTGCCTTATTTAAAGACTTATATCATCATGCACTCTTAAAAATAAAGCTTCAGAAATAACCATTTTAGTTCACAAAGAAGCATTCGGTGAAATAACTTTTCGAAGAACGTATAAAGGTTCGACTGATGTTGAAAGTTCTTTATTTTTAAGAGTGTAGATTTGTAACAAGTAGCTGGTACTACATAGATCGAGCTCTTTTTAAAAGCCTTTTATGGGTGATTTGTGTCCTGAAGGGCTGGTCCTACGAATCTGTGTTTGATCGGTTTAACGGTGCCTTTTTGAAGCCACGAAGAGTGCGAAGCCTGACGACTAGCAAACCTCCAGTTTTCTGATGTAAAAGTGTAAAATGACAATGTTTTGCTCTTGAAACTGCCTTGCTACTATGCAACAAAAACTATGTGTTTGCAGTTCTTTCCAAACGTCTTGATGCACATTGAGTGGTCAGTCTCGCCGTATGCACTAGGGCTTGAGGTCCTGGGTTTTTATATGCATTTTATATTGTAAGTACTGTATTTATTGTAAATATTAAACTAAATTTGAATATATATATATATATATGCATCGGGTCTCTTGTCATTGCCTGTCATGCTGGGTTTGAACTATTGGATGTGGGTTGCTAGTCTCTTATTACGGGCTCTTCTGAAGTTACTGGAAAATGCAGAGGTTTATGGCGAGCGAGGGACGTTGCACGAGTGCTATTCTTGAACCCCCACTCACGCTCATAGAGTCAGGTATTATAGTTTAGACCAAGATGCTTTCCAGCTGCGTCAGGTCGAGGCCAGCAGCCTGTGGCTTCTGCCTATAAATACAAACACTACATTTACATAATTACAGAGAGAGAATTTAGATCCGTCTGGACGGAGGGGCGCTCGGCTCTCAGCTGAAGATCCCAGACTCCAGAGACGCAGAGAAGACACGGACATCAAAGAGACTCCAGCGGCGCTTTGATGTGCAACATGAAAGATAAAAGGCAACATTTGCATATTTTATTAAAATATTTCTTAAGCATCTGCTCATTTTGCCTTGGGCCAGAAGGACTAGAAAAACATTCTGAGATTAAAATAAAAATACAAATTAAAACATAAAGCACTATTTCGACACCTAAAAATGGTTTTCTTTGTATATTTAATAATTTTATAAATACGGAAATTTTTATAAATGTTTTAGATATGCCCCGGTGCATCATTCTAAAAATAATAAACAAATAAAAAATTTCAAACATTGAAAAATTCTCTATATAAAAATATGATTTATATGCATGCAATTATATGTGCATGCAAACTATATTGAATTCCTATTGAGTGTCAAAACGTCTCTAAATAAAGCATTCTTTACTGCTTTTGTTTTCCAAGAGTTGAACTTGTTCTGCATTGGTGAATAATGTGTGAAAACAGCACTAGAGTTCCCTTTCATGCAAATTCGAGACAAAAAGAAGAAATGTGATCCTGACTATTATTAGCGACTCAGTGAAGTGAAGCAGAGATCTCATTTCACTTTTGTGTGCTGATGATAGTAACTTTACTACCAATCTGACATAAACAGAAAAAAACAAGCTTCTCTTGTTCCTCTTCAAAGCAAAGCAAATATAAAGAACTGTTTACTGTAATTAATGCAATTCAACAGCTTCCAAAGAAGAAATAAAGATCCCCGTCTATACAGTCAAGAACTTGTCTATTAGAGAGGAGAAATACTGACAATTGCTCTTAAAACAACTATATTATAAAGTAATAAATGCAAATTTAAATAAAAGGTCAATTGTGAGATATAAACTCAGAATTCATATATATAATTGAGATAATCATTAAAAAGAAGATAAAAAGTGTCAATTATTCCATGGTGGAAATGGCTTCCATACGAAAGATATATAAAGATGGAAATGAAAGGTCAAGTATTCATACTCCACATGGCTCTAGGAGTAAATATATTATAATTTAGAGCCTGTGCTGGTCAGTAATTCCTGACCCCATGATTTAAGCACTCAGCACTAAAACCACAACTAAATCCAAAGACTAGACAAGAATGTCTGGCAAGGCCTCTAAACGAAGCGCACGTGTGGACGGTTAAGTAGGTGAGCGATCGAGTGCAAGAAAAACACAAACGAGGAAAGAGCCAGAGCCTCGTGTTTCTGTCACCTGAGCCCGTCTCATTTGTCCATCTCAAAATCAGCTCTTTCAGCGAACTCCTGGAGGAATTTCCTGTTATTCCAAATGGGGGTAATTAACATACCGAAGCTAAAATTCATGCAGCTGTTAAATTATTTTCACACTTAGATCTCAATCTTTCAGCAATTTGCTGAAGCCCTTCACAGAGCATTTGCAGAAGACAAATGTCTGATAGAAGCTCGTCCATCATTAACATTAACAACACATGCTAGGTATTGCATGCACAGAAAGGGTTAAGCTCCGAGTAGATATGCTAGATATTGCATGCACAGAAAGGGTTAAGCTCCGAGTAGATATGCTAGATATTGCATGCATAGAAAGGGTTAAGCTCCGAGTAGATATGCTAGATATTGCATGCACAGAAAGGGTTAAGCTCCGAGTAGATATGCTAGATATTGCATGCATAGAAAGGGTTAAGCTCCGAGTAGATATGCTAGATATTGCATGCATAGAAAGAGTTAAGCTACGAGTAGATATGCTAGATATTGCATGCATAGAAAGGGTTAAGCTCCGAGTAGATATGCTAGATATTGCATGCACAGAAAGGGTTAAGCTCCGAGTAGATATGCTAGATATTGCATGCACAGAAAGGGTTAAGCTCCGAGTAGATATGCTAGATATTGCATGCACAGAAAGGGTTAAGCTCCGAGTAGATATGCTAGATATTGCATGCATAGAAAGGGTTAAGCTCTGAGTAGATATGCTAGATATTGCATGCATAGAAAGGGTTAAGCTCCGAGTAGATATGCTAGATATTGCATGCATAGAAAGGGTTAATTTCAAAGTAGATATGCTAGATATTGCATGCATAGAAAGGGTTAAGCTCCGAGTACAGATGCTGCTAACAATAACACAAGCAGATATGAAGTTGTGATCTGAATGCAGCTCAAACCCTGATTGTTTTGGCAACTGATTTTGAAAACTGCAGCTTCTTTTTTTCATATTTGTCTTTCAATTGAAAGTTGCATGAATGCATTTCATATCATGTAGATCTTGCAACATCAAGGTCATGGGTTCAATTTCCAGTTGATGCATAAACTGATAAACGGTAAACTGTCAATGCAATACTTTTTTTTTTTTTCCTCTTTGACAAATCTGCTGAATGCATATCTAATGTTTATTTAAATATGAATGAATAAATATAATTATTTGAAATATTGTAGCTTTTAAATATAATTAATAAAAAAATAAATACACAATTTCCTTTGACTTTGGGAGGAAATGGCTGCAATATGTTCTTCATTTAAAGAAAAAAAGAACAATTTATAGTGGATTCAGATAAATATGTTTGACATTTATTAAAAAGTGGAAAAGCAGCACATTGTAAAATCATTTTTCCACCAAAACACATAAAAGAGAAACCCATACACACTCACCAGAGTTTACTTCTCTAGCATAAAAACAACCCATAACCTGCGGATTTTAGTGTTAATTATCACAGATGCAATATATATATCGATACATAATAAGAACAAGTTCAATATAAAGTATAAGGCTTCACGTCAAGGCAAAATGTGCTTCAAGAAAGGGTTAAAAACAGATGAAATGGGCAGAGCTGGTTGGTGTGATCTGGGTTCATCTAAAGGATCTGATCAAGTTTTAAAGGGTTAAACACAAAATACAGAGTCATTGCTACATCATCTCACTCTCAAACGAACAGTGCAAAACTCAGGCTCCTACAGAAACTAAAGAATATGCTTCATTTGATCTTCATGCATCTAATGAAAGCGTATCAGGAGGGAAAATGAGATTCAGGATTTGTTCATCACTATCACGTAATGCATTGATAATGCAGGTTTATATATATATATAAAAACAGACATCATATATAATCATAAAGTGGACCAACGGTGGAAAATGACATGCATTTAGTTACTCAGCCCTCTTATTAAACCAAACGTCTGGTTGAGATTTGAAGTTGATCGTAGTCAAACTAAGACACTTTGCAAAACCGACACTGGCCATAGAAATGGGTTGATATTTATTATGAGACTTCTGTGCATTAAAAATGATTTAAGATCTCACTTAAGATCTTCAGCTACAGTATTTGGTGAAGCTGTATATAACGTTTTAAAGCATAATAGTGTGGTTGAGCGTTTCGTGCAGTGACTCTGTAACTTTGACCTTTGGTTTTGTTGTACTTCATTGGTTCAGTGATCGCGACAGCAAACCTGAGAGAGAGAGAGATCTTCAGGGAGAGCGTGTGATTGGGGGAAAAGCTTAGGTGAGTCTCGCTGATGGATTGAAGCATCACGTTCTTGGCTTTTCAGCTCGACTGAGAGTCAGAGCCAGTTCCTGCTGCTCTTGTAGGCGGAGCCTCTGGATTAGCTCCGCCTCCTCTCTCTGACTCTCATGCTTCGTCCACTCCAGCTGCTGCGTCTCACTTCTGAGCGGAAGCAGAAAACAATCATTAGATCATTACAGAAGCTACTGTTCATCACACACAGCAGAATGCATCACTGTAGGCCTGCCTGATTGCTTATATATCAAAAAATATACATTGGCATCTCTCTGCCTTATTGATCTCGATGTGTATGCATTTGCTCTGAAATGTTTTAAAAACAGACATAACCTTGTATTTTTAATATGTTTAATTAAACTAATATATATATATTGCTGTCAAATTATTAATTGCATCCAAAATAAAAGTTTTTGTTTACATAGTATATGTGTGTGTACTGTATATGTTGATTATGTATATATAAATACAAACACATGCATGTATATAAGAAAAATAATCTGTTTATATATTAAATATATGTATAATTTAACATAATATAAATATGCACATTTATATATTATTTTAAAATAAATACTGTACGTGTGTATTTATATATACATAACAAATAAACAGTGCACATACATACAGTATGTAAACAAAAATTTATTTTGGATGCAATTAATCATTTGAAAATTTGTTACAAATATATATATAATATAATATAATATATATATATATATATATATATATATATATATATATATATATATATATATATATATATATTAGTAAAAACATAGGTAGAATAATCAAGAGATGTTTTCACAAACTTAATACTGTATGTATTGATAATGTCAATAATAATGATGATGATAATAATAGTTATTATTATTACTATTGTATTAGAGAAAATATTGCTAAATAAAAATATGAAATCCTTAAAAAAAATTAATTTAAAACCATAAAAAATAAAATGACTAAAAAAAAAAGTTACTATTGTAACATTTCACTGCAAGATAATGCAAAAAATTATATTAACAAACAACAATATAAAAAGTTACAAATATTACAAATGTCTTAATTTACTTTTCAAAATGTCAAACCCTCAAACTTTTATTTATTATGGAAATAATGCATTTCATTTCAATGAATCCTGCAGCCCTACTTAACATCCAAATAAAAAGCACATTTAAAACACCACAATATTCTTGATGCTTCTTAAATTTATACTACCAATACACCTAGAAGTAGTTGAACACTTAAATCACAAATAATGTATCTGAATGTGTTTGCATTAAATAATAGAGTATCATTTAAAGTAGGAGGAGGATGCAAAAACATGCTTTGTAACTAAACGTTACCAAATCATGACAAAAATTATACAAAATTATATATCACATTTGTGCTATTTTATTTTTACGTGCAATTTCAGTGTCCAATTACATACGCAATTTATTGACCGCTTCAAAGCCCTATGTGAACTGTATGTTGTATGTCTGCGGTTGGTCGGCTGGTCTTACATTAGTTTGAAAGCGCTTCAATACAGCGTCTGGTTTCTCTGAGTGATTTGTGTAGGGATTTGTGTGCATGCAGGGTGGAGTAGGTGTTTTATGGTTGAAACAAACACATGCATCTGCTCAGATGTGGTTGGCAGACCCGCATTTCACCCTACCTTCATTTCTTCTGCGCCTTGGGAGAAAGACAAATTATGCACAGCTCTGATGACACAAGAAGCACGACATACGCAACACAAAACCTCAAGCAACATGCAAACTGCATCTGCACAGCATGGCAAAGCACTGACGCCATGCATCAGCGGGTGCATTCAGGTCAGAGGAGCCACCTGTAGCCAAACAGACCTGGATTTGACCCAAATGACAGATGTTGAAGTTCATTTCTCACCGTTTGCTCCTGATATGATCTAATACAATCAATTAAGCATTGAAACTTGCACAGTTAATACAACTCTGTATCTAAAAACTCCATTGAGAGTGATTTCATATGTTGATTCAAAAAGCGTATTATTTTAAATAAACATAAATTGTAAAAACAGTGTAAAGTAACTGAAACTGTGGTGAAACCAGTTGCCACTTAGTGTCAGAAAACAGGAAGTACTTTGGTAAAAGCTTCGCACTTATCGAGACCATAGTGTCATTCTGAGTTCATAATGTCAAGATGAGTTTGTAAGGTCACTTTAGTGTACTCCAGTAAGGTGAAAAGCCATTTAAAACAATCCTAAAATATTATTCTTAGCATGAGAGTCATGATTATTCCAGCCGTTTTGCTGTTTTCTGAATTATGGAATCATTGAGACTCAAAGAAAATAATATTGCACAGGAAAGATGGTGTTAAACTTGTTGCAGAATGTTTTTTTGGTTTAACTCGTCCTTAAAACCGAATGCAACCCGTCCGGTTTTCAGAGAATGCATCTGGAATTGAACTTATTTTTGTGCATTATTTGCATATTGTAATATCTTGTTTAAAGCATAAATGTATTAATGGTTACAATAATAAACAGCTATAGGCGTAAGACATATAAATAAACAGATTTTTATCTTCAACCCTGTTATGGATGGAACCAGAAGTTATGATTATGAAGAAGGATGCTTGTTAAAACATCAAACAGCTTCCTATTGATTCTAATCAGATTACTGACTACTAAATATCAACTGTATGTGAATTATCAGAATCTGTGCATCATCATCATTTTTAATGAAACGTTTTCTCAACCATTTTGTTCCATAGACTTAAAAAGCTTAAGGCATTTGATAGCAAACACATTATAGTGCTCAAGTTGTATTGACTATTGCCTTGTACAATTTAGAACAACAAGAGCGTGAATCAATGATTAAATATCTCTTTAAAGGAGTAGTTTTACATTTGCTTAAAATGTGCTCGTCCTCGGGTTATCCAAGATGTGGATGAGTTTGTTTCTTCATCAGGTTTGGAGAAATGTGTCATTGCATCAGTGTCTCATCAATGGATGCTCTGCAGTGAATGGGTGCCGTCAGAATGCATCACAATAATCCACAGCACTCCAGTCCATCAGTTAATGCCTTGTGAAGACAAGGGGTATGTGTTTCTAAGAAACGAATATCCATCATTAAGACGTTTTTAACTTCAAACTTCACTTCTGTTCAAAAAACAGTCAAAAATTAAATTAAATTAATTTTGGACTGTTTTAGCTTGTAAACTGAGCAGATCTTTCTCCTGATTCAGACCACTTTTTCACAGAGGACTCATTTCTTACCAGGAAACAACAGAGTTAAAATGTCTTGATGATGGATTTGTTTCTTTTGTCTTCACAAGGCATTAACTGACGGACTGGAGTGCTTTTGGATGTTTTTATCAGCTCTCATTCTGACGGCACCCATTCACTGCAGAGCATCCGTTGATGAGACACTGATGCAATGCTACATTTCTCCAAACCTGATGAAGACACAAACTCATCCTGATCTTGGATGGCCGGAGGTTGAGCTCATTTTTAGCACATTTTCTTTTCGGGTGTAAAGCGGGGTACGATTCTTACATTAGCAAGAATAATAATAATATTTAGAATAGCATTTATTTTTTATTTAGCTCACTACAATGCATTCTGGGATTGTTTTCTTCACAAAGTATCCATGCGATGCTGCCTTACAATTTGGACTAAACGAGGCATCTTAGAAGTCACTATAATGTGGAGCAGACGTCTAATTAACTTGGATTAAACGAGTGCTTTAGATAGTCTAATGTAATAGATGCCATCCACTGCAGAACGAGGATGTAAAAAAAGGCCAATATTAACCAGCGGTGCAATAACACCACTGAAAAAGTTTAATTTCTTCAAACTATGAGCAGAATTGACAAACCTTCAAAGCCTGGCAACACCAACCACAACCCACTATAACAACCAGCAAGATCGACACGAGGTGCATCTCACTAAACCTGTCAAGAACAGGCAGAAAAAACATGCAATTAAATGCATTAGTGCAATGAAATATGTTTTAATATTAAAATTGAATCCTAATTGCACAATACACTTAAATGCAAAAATTAAATTGTGAATTGTGTTGTATAATTGTTAAATTGTAAAAATATCTATTGTAGATTTTTTTTAAAAATAGAAACATATTGTATTACTGTGATGATCTAATGATAATGACAATTAGGAAATATGCATTTAAACTGATTATTGTAATATTTTTCATTAAATTATTTTATTTGTAAAATTATATTTGTGAAATGAATTTAAATATAAAAAATAAATTTTGAATGCAAAATACCTGTTGTAATGTTTTTAAACTATTTCTTATTAAAACAATTACTGTGATGATCTAAAGTGTGTGTGTGTTCATATACACACACACACACACACACACACACACACACATATATATATATATATATATATAATATGTAGATAGAGAGAGAGTATAGATACTGTAGATATACATAGACATAAATATGATTATGTGTCAATTAAACTCATTAATGCAATTAAAACATTTAATTTTGTACTTAATTTAAAATAAAGTAGTATTGTGTTTTAAACACTTTACTAATTATTGTAATACAGTATAGTAAATGCTGAATTACATAAATGATGACTACTTTTGTGAATAATTGGCAAAAACAAAAAAAACAAAACACACACAAAAAATAAAATGTCAATAGTAAAAAAAAAAAAAAAAAAAAAAAAATTATATATGTAGGGGTAAAATGTGTTAAGTACTGTAGCTTAAATATCACAATGCAAATATCTTCCTAAATTTAGGAAGAATTAAAATGAACTTTAATATGACCTATTAATTTCTCCTGATACACCAGAAAAAGAAATGCATTAAAGCATTAAAGTGGCTTAATAAAGTAAGGACAGTAACATTCATACGTGAAATCTGCACCATCAGTATTCAGCAGAAGTGCTCAGCAATGCAAACACATAATAGAAGCCACAAAGGGTCACAGAGATCAGAAACGTACAGCGTTTACACCCGGCGAGTGTGAGAACCTGGCACAAACATATTTAGCCATCCGTGGGAACAGTGGTGCTCAGTTTAAGGGTGTGAACCACGAACTTTAAAGGAACTTACTTCTCTATATCTCTCTCACCACTACACAGGCCTCGTGTGCCATGAGAGGAAGAGCTGTTTTCTGTCTTAACTCAGAGATAGTAGTGAAACTACCAGCGCCCCACCCTTGCCCTTTCTGTGCCTGTTATAGGAATAAACACACCGCAAACAACTCTAAACAATCCCCTGCAGCAAACACAAGAGAGAATTAGTAGTGTAAACACCTCGCTGTGAAGGTTAGACGCCGGAAGAGTCCTAACGTAAAGCACACATCCGGGTCGAACAGGTGACTTCAGTGCATTCATGAGAAAAACTGATGGAGCTCGGTGTGCAAAACAAACCCTTGAGAGGATCTCACAATCCAGATATTAATCTGAAAGTGCATTGAGCCTGAAACATAATATGCACACAGACACTTCTCATAATTAACAAACACTAGAAGTACAGCGACTCTCGTAAAGTGCATGCTATATAGCAAAACACTTTATAGTTATAAACTATATTAATATATATATATATATATATATATATATATATATATATATATATATATATATATATATATATATATAGTCAGAAAATGTAAGCTGTTTAAAAATGAATATATGTATATGAACAGACAAATTCTAATAATTACCAAATTAATTATTAATAATGCATATTCACTCACATTACAAGATATATACATATATACATAGCAAATCTATTTATAATTGATAATTATATTTATTTTATTTACAATTCATCCATTTTAATTATATATACATATGATTAGCGTACTTATATATTATTATTATTATTTAATAAACAATTAATTATTTTTAAACAGATTTTTTAAATGTAAAAAAATGTTTTTATAACTATGATGATGTAATTATGGTGACGTTTAAGAAATATGCAATTTTCCTAATTACTCATTATTGTAATTACATTTTTCACTTTGCAGTATATGCATTTTAATAGTAAAATTAATTTAAATGTAAAAATGTAATTTCATTATACACATTCTTCATGCTCTTTGTTGATTTTTAATTAAATATTATGGATATAGCTATTGTAATGCAATTTTTTATTATGTATTAATTTATATATACACTTATTGTTAATATAAAATTATTAATACAATTTTATTATGTATACACACACACAATTTTTATAATTTTGCAATATATATATATATATATATATATATATATATATATATATATATATATATATATATATAAATCAAAAAACTCTATAAATAAACTACAATGTATAGTTAACAAAAATTTTAATAAAATTAGAAAATAGATGTTTACAACTAATGTTAACAGATGCAATGTTAAAACAGAACTAATGTTCACAAATGCAACCTTATTGTAAAGCATTTTACCCAAAAATCCCTATATTTTCCCGATCTGAAAAGTTGCAGAACTTGTAGGACGCATCACTTGAATTCGTCGTGTCTGAATAAAAGCATCAGCTACATGTAGAACTGGTCACAGAGTCATGGGAGAGGCTGGGTAACCTCTACAGCGCTGATAACGCCGCAGGAAACACTGATTCACAGCGTCGACCAAAACAGAGGATGACAACACTCTCTGATGATGTGATTCCGGATTCATTGTTCTATATGTGGATGCAGGTCATCAGGACCTCACACACACACACACACACACACACACACACAGTCATGTTGTGTACACACTTGCACATGTGAAAACACAAACAGACTTTCTCACGAATGCAAGTCTTGCAAATACACAAACAAAGCAATCTCTTCTAGGAAGAATACACCCTTATTTACTCTATTTTTACCCCAAAATTACATTTTGTCATTAATGTCATTCACAACCTGAATTTGTTTGGAAGTGTCACTCAATGCTGCATTTATGTGCTCAAAAATACAGTAAAATTTTACAATTTTGAAGCATTATTACAACTGATCCTTCAGAAATCAAGAACATCTCTGATTATTATCAATGTTGAAAATGCAGAAATCATGACCATTTAAATGTTTGGTGTGTGTGTGTGTGTGTGTGTGTGTGTAAAATAAAGCTTTTATTCAGCAAATATGCATTGAATTGATCAAAAGGGACAGTAAAGACATTTATAATCTTGCAAAACAATTATATTTCAAATGAATGCTGTTCTTTTGATGTTTCTGTTCATCATACAACCTTAAAAAAAAATTTTTAATTGATAATAATAAGAACCATTATTATTAACGCGCTAATATTAATTTATCAGCATATTTTCATGATTTCTGAAGATCATGTGACACTGGAGACTGGAGGAATGATGCTGAAAATGCAGCTGTGCATCACAGAAATAAATTACACTTTAACATATATTTAAATTGGAAATAGTTATTTTACATTTTAATAATATTTCACTATTTTTACTGTATTTTTTATCAAACAAATGAAGCCTTGGTGACCAGAAGAGACTTAATTTGAACTCAAATTTAGTGAAGTATGGAAAACACAGAGGAAGGCAAGTCACACATGTTCGAAACAACATGAGAATTAATTTTTGGGTGAACTATGGACAAATGAACCTGCAGTGGTCTGTTTTCTCTCTGAATATCTCTTATCTTTCCTGTCACAGCTGTCCTGCGATGAGCTCACAGCGCACTGATGCACTTCGATATCGTTAAAATGGGGAAGTGTTTGTCTTTCCATTATCAGACACACTCTGCATGATCTGTCATTTTATTGAGTTTGTTTGCATGTGGTGAAGTGTCTGATGTGTTTATACTTAAAACTTGATTACTTATACGAATGTTCATGTTAAAGATAAATCAGAGGATTACCACGTAAAATAATTCATCAGAACTTACAATAATGCACTTACAATGGAAGTCTATGGTGCAATGCACTAAACTAATAAGATTAAAAAATATTGCCGCTTATGGACTTATGTGACATAACTATTCAAAATAACAACCAGTGTTGTTGTTATTATATTATATATATTTTCTAACTAGTTATTGTAATTCTTTCATATAGTTTTTTATAATATTATATTATTATGTTTTATGGCTAAAACTATTAAACAACAATTTCAGTAAGTAAAATGAAATAAAATGCAATTATTAGATGAAAAAGTAATGAACAGAAAATTCTAAAGTGCTAAAATTATATAAAAATCTGATTGACATTGGAAAAATTGTATTATATATTTAAAAACTAATAAAAAAAGATAAAAGCCCGAAACAGAATTACTGTAAATCGCATTCAAAAAGAAGTTACTGTTTGCATAATATATATGTGTTTGTGTATATTTATATTACATAAAGTTTGTTTATATCCACAAAAATGTATATTATAAATAAATATATTTAATATATAAACAACATATTTTTCTGAAATATATACATGCATGTGTGTATTTATAAATACATAAATATAAAAGCATACATACATATATTACGCAACCAGAAACTTATTTTCGGTGCGATTAATCGCGATTATTCATTTGACAGCGCTAATATATATATATATATATATATATATATATATATATATATATATATATATATATATATATATATATATATTAAATTTTCTTTAAGATCATTTCATATTTCATGCATCACACCTGAAATGGAAGGTGAGGTCGGGGTTTATTGCATTGTGGGATACGGTGATCCATGCATTGTGTTTTGGTTGTATGATAGCGGATCAATCAGAATATTAACAGTTCAGTTCATAAACAGTATTATGTGCATAATGCATACTACAAAACAGGACAAGCAGCATGCTATTCGTTTAAAACGATTTGAGTAATCTCGACTTCATATGCATGTTGATTAGTGTAAATGAGTTGAGCTTGGATTGATCTGGATGAACTATAGGAGATTTCTCTTTTGAACATACCTTTGACATTTGAGAGAAATCAGCGAAACCACTTTTCCCTCCAAAAGAGTCGCTGCCGAAATGCGTCTGACGCAGCAAACGGGTCTGTTTATGAAAGAGGGAGAGCACAAGCAAATGATTAGATGGAAATATCTAGTAACACACTTCAATCCAGTGCAAAAGCTCAGTTCTGTGCGTTTGCTGAACAGCGCGGCACAAACACAGGTGCTATTTTGAGAGAGAAGGCTTGTATGTGGCCAGTGTTTCTCATTTTCCATGACTTCCAGCTCCTCAAAAGCACACGTTTTGTTTTCCATCTGCAGCTTTTTTTTGGTTTCCATCTGTGACGTATGTTTCTGATTAACTAATGACGACGTTATGAAAGAGTCAAACAGTAGAGCTCTATCTTAAGTTTTAATATAACTAATAATAATAAATAAATAAATAAATAAATCACAAAAATATTATAGTTTCACCGGGATATTATTAGATTTTATTATTTTAAATCAGTATTTATTTTTATATTTTCCTTTAAAATTTAAATTATTAAATTATTTTATTTTATTATTATTTTAAATAAGTTAGTTTAATTTTTTGTGTTATTTATGTTAACTATAATACCTCTGGGTGCAACTTCTATGAACGAAACGAATCTAAATTAATCCAAAAATAAAATAGAAAGAAATAGGAAAATATTTCTTCATTTTTTGCTTTCATGTTTATGAACTTCAAACTAAACATTTTCAAACTAAAACCTTTTCTCTTTTTATTTCCAGCCTGTATCCTGTTAATAATTACTTTATACTTATAAATCTAATAATATTCACTATTAAATATGGTCATTCAGATTTTTTAATGATTTTGAAAGAGTCTCTTCGGCTCATCAAGGCTGCATTTATTAGATCAAAAATACAATAAAAACAGTAAAATTATGAAACTTTTTTTACAATTTAAAATAGCTCTTTTTATATAAATACCAGTTAAACTGTAATTTATTTTTGTGATCAAATCTGTATTTTAGGCATGATGATAGTGTCACATGATCTTCAGAAATCATTCTAATATGATGATTTGCTGCTCAAGAAATTCTGATCATTATCAATGTTTGAAACAGTTGTGCTGCTTCATATTTTTGTGGAAACCATGCTATATTTTACATTTATATTATATATTTATTTGATGAACAGAAAGTTCAAAAGAACAGCATTTATGTGAAACAGCAACATGATAAATGCCTTTACTGTCGAGCGAAATGCTTCTTAAAAGACAAGGTTTACATCAAGAATGACCCAATTATGAACACAGCACAGGAAAGGAGTGGGTATGTTTGCTGAGAGAAAGCTGAGCTAGTAAAACGCGTGCGAGTTTCCTTAACGCATCTGTAAGTGTGAGACCACTAACAGCTCCGAACACACTCTCTAGTGTTCCCGTCAAAAGAGTTATTTCAGGAGCACGTCAGTCTGCATGCTTCCCATAAATTAACCCCGCTTCCTCGGACGGGATGCGCAGAAAGAGTTTACCTGTTCAGCGAGAGCAGGGCACAAACACAGAGAGAGAGAAGACAGCTGTGTGGATTCCTGACGCTTTTCCGTTAGACTTAGCCACAAAGCGTTCCCTGTTCGGACGGGACTATTTTCGGAAGGCCTGTAGCTAAACGTGTACGTAAAAGCACTATTAATAGAATCAAGTCACAGGAAATTTTGAGGCAATGCCTCAAAACAAACGCTGACTTCAACTTTGTAAAAATACATACACATACATACATAAATATATATATATATATACTCTGGACTCTGGACCACCTTAAGTGTTAACATTTTGGAATTGAGATGTATACATCACCTGGAAGCTGAATAAATGAGCTTTCCATTGATGCAACTATTTGAAAATCTGGTTTTTATTATATTTTGACAATATTTGGCTGAGATGCAACTATTTGAAAATCTGGAATCTGAGGGTGCAAAAAAATATCTAAATACTGAGAAAATCACCTATAAAGTTGTCCAAATGAAGTTCTTAGCAATGCATATTACTAATCAAAAAATAAGTTTTGATTTATTTAAGGTAGGAAATTTACAAAATATCTTCATGGAACATGACCTTTACTTAATATCCTAATGATTTTTGGCATAAAAGATTAATTGTAAATTTTGACCCATACAAAGTTTTTTCGGCTATTACTAAATATATACCCCAACGACTGGGTTTGTGCTCCAGGTTCACACACACACACACACACACACACACACACATATATATATATATAAATACATTTTTTTACTAATTAATCGCAAATTTTTCTGAAATTAATTGCAGTTAAATCTCACCTAACATTAAAGTAATGCATTACTTTCCATAAAAAGTAACAAAGTACCATAAGAAGTTATTTTATTTAGGTAATAGCGCATTACTGTAATGCATTACTTTTAAAAGTTACTTTTCCCAACACTGTGTGTGTGTGTGTGTATATATATACCATATTTTTCAGACTATAAGTCGCACCTATGTATAAGTTACATCAGTCCAAAAATGCCCTCTAGCGGCTGGAGACGGTAATGTTTTCTCTTGGTTCATGTCAAATAAATTTTGATAAATAAGTCGCACCTGACTATAAGTCGCAGAACCAGCCAAACTATGAAAAAAGTGTGACTTATAGTCCGTAAAATACGGTATATATATATATATATATATATAAAATGCTGCTTGAAAGTTTGTGAACTCTTTAAAATAGTCTATTTTTCTGCATAAGTATGAACCAATTCATCATCAGATTTTCACACAAGTCCCGAAAGTAGACAAATAGAACCTAATCAAAAAATGTTGACAAAAATAATTTTCTTTGTCATTTACTCTACTTTCATTTAATTTCCAGTGTTACGTTTCTGCGATGTGCAAAAGTATGTGAATCTTTGCTTTCAGTATCTGGTGGGACCCAATTTTGCAGCAATAACTGCAAGTAACGTTTCTCATACTTTCTCTTGAGACTCAGTTCTCGGACAGATGTCCTGACATTTTCCTTCATTTCCTTCACAGATGGGAAAAGGTTCTTATGCTGGAATGCAGTGTGTTCTTTTGTCCACATGATCTTTAGCAATCTGCAGATGGTCAGCAATGGTCTTTTTGGATGCACCATGCACACACCACGGTTCCTCAGTGCTCTCCTCATGAACATTAGCCAATGTGAGAAAGGCCTTTAGTTGCTTAGAAGTTATCAAACCAAACTCTTTAGAGATTTCAGTGATCCTCTTTCTGAGATCCTCAGAGATCTCCTTTGTTCGTGCCATGACTCACAACAGCTAATCACAGAGATTCAAGTACATTTACACCGCACAGAAATGTAACACTGGGTAATCCGTCAATAAAACCTGTCAATTTTTCTAAATAAATAAGCTTTCCATTGCTGTTTCGTTTGTTAGGACGACAATATTTGAAAATCTGGAATCTGAGGATGCAAAAAAATCTAAATATTGAGAAAATCACCTTTAAAGTTGTCCAAATTAGGTTCTTAGCAATGCATTTTACTAATGATTTTTAACATAAAAGAAAAATGGATAATTTTAACCCAAATAATGTTTTTTCGGACTATTCATTAAAATATACCCCATCAACCTAAGACATACAGTACAGACCAATAGTTTGGAAACATTACTATTTTTAATGTTTTTGAAAGAAGTTTCTTCTGCTCATCAAGCCTGCATTTATTTGATCAAAATAAATTACAGAAAAAACATATAATAGTGTGATATATTATTACAATTTAAAATAACTGTTTTTAAATGTATTATACTTTAAATGATCATTTATTTCTGTGATGCAAAGCTGAATTTTTCGGATCATTGTCACATGATCCTTTAGAAATCATTCTAATATGATGATTCATTATCAAAGTTGGAAACCGTTCTGCTGCTTAATATTGTTTCAGAACATGTGATACTTTTTTAGGATACTTTGATGAATAAAAAGTTTAAAAAAAGAAGCTATGTTTTTAAAATATAAATATTTTCTAATAACAATAAACACTACTGGTCAGTAACTTAGGGTCAGTAATTTTTTTTTTCTTTATTTATTTTTAAATAAAATCAATACTTATTCAGCAAGGATGTGTTAAAATGATAAAAAGTGATAGTAAAGAAAATATATTATTAGATTTTTTTTTTTTTAATAAATGCAGTTCTTTTTAACCCTTTATTGATCAAATATATTAGACAGCAGAACTGTTTCCAACACTCATAATAAATCAGAATAATAGAATGATTTCTAAATGATCATGTGATCGACTGATGTTACATGTGACACTGAAGGCTGGAGGAATGATGCTGAAAATACAGCTTTGCATCACAGGAATAAATTACTTTTTTAAAGTATATTCAAATAGAAAACTATTATTTTAATTTGTAATAATATTTCACAATATTACAGTTTTTTCTGTATTTTTGATCAAATAAATGCAGGCTTGATGAGCAGAAGAAACTTCTTTCAAAAACATTAAAAACAGTAATGTTTCCAAACTTTTGGTCTGTACTGTATGTGTGTTTGTGTGTGAATAATTTGTGTTTTAACCCTTCGTATACCAAAATATACTTCAAAATGGGCAAGAAAATACATTTCCAATCGTTACAGTAGCCTACGTTTAGACCCAATGCAAATGTGGCAAGAATAATAGAATATTTTATATAATTTCCAATACCAAAGACTATAATATATTGGTACACATTACAAATACGTGAACATATTTTGAAACATATAACAATTTATTGCCCAGTTTTAATAAATTATATACACACACACACATATACACTAAATGTTATTATTGTGTCCAACCAAAGAAAGGATCTGTGTGTTACTGAAGACTTGTAGGCCTCAGTTGGAAGTTGCATCATGTGACTGTATGATTATAATTATTCCACTCTCTTCATTTTGTGTGAAAGCTAGTTCTCTTACGACTCTATCTTTGATCTACTCTCTGAATCATGCATCACTCTGGTACTGAGAAGACCAACTAGCTTCCTCTAACAGATGAAGAGACGAAAAGATAAGAAGATGAACAACAACAAACAACAAAAAAGAGGTGTGGCGCAACACCACTTACCGTATTTTATTTCTAAACAGATCATTTTTTGATGTGTCAAATGATTACACACCACTAGCCAAAAAAAAAAAAGTTTGATATTTTTAATGTTCTTGAAAGTCTCTTCTGCTCACCAAGGCTTTATTTATTTATTTTTTTATTTTTTAATCAAAAACAGAGTATAAAACAGTAATATTGTGTAAAATATGAATGCATTTTAAACTGTAATTTATATCTGTGTATTTTCAGCATCCAGTGTCACATGATCCTTCAGAAAGTGCTGATTTGCTGATGCTAAAAATGCAGGTTTAATCACAGAAATAAATTACATCTTAACACACATTCACACAGAAAACAGCTATAAGAAATTATAATAATATTTCACAATTTTACTGTATTTTCTATCAAACTATCAATGTAGCCTTAGCGAGCAGAACAAACATCAAAAAATCTTGAATAATCCCAAGCTTTTGGTGCTGTACTTTGAATCCTAGCCTAGTTTAATAACTCATCTGTGAGTAATCTATTGTTATTCTGGCTTCCTGAACACCGTGATCTGTTTGATGAACAGTAATGAAGACGGTTAGTGAATCAGAGGTGACCGAATGCACACCGTACCTGACTCTTTAGGTTTGGGACTCATCGATGTCTGGCTGACTCTTCTGCTGAAGGGACCGGCCTGTGACAGAGAGAGAGAAACCACAAGGCATCATGGGAATGACAGAGCACTAACCGTACATTATGACATGTTTCTCACAACATTAGCCAAAACATCAACTCACACGCTGCAACATGCAAGCTCTCCAGGAGAAGAATTCACTTGTGTTTGATTCAACGCTTTTAATGCAAAAAAATCTAAAACAAACTTTTGATCAGAAAAATTGACATCTACATCGATTTTTTTTTTTTTTTATTCACGGAGACTGACTTTTAATTGAAACGAAACGATTTCAACTTGTCCATAAACATGCTTTAATTTATTTGAGCTACTTTTCAAATGCCTTAGACTTCGCTTCTGTACCAGATGCAGACGTTTAATAATAAAACATAAAACCATGATAGAAATATGAATTACTTATTTAAGGTTGACCTCTTTTTAAAAAGCAGACATTTGGCAGAGTATTGTAGAAGTGAAAAAAGTTGTAAAGATTATATAAGTTTACGTTTATGGAAATATATAGTATAATAATTTAAATATTTATATTCTATATGTATTTTACAAAACATGTTTCACTCTGAAACTGATAGAAAATCTAAATTCCTAAAAAGTTATGTTCCAAATTTGAGGTTGATTTCTCAAAAATGAGAAATTTTGTTTGGGCGCAGTACCAAGCTTCTCCACTAGATGTCCATTTAAGTGCGCCTTCATTACCATATATGGTTTGAGTGACCTGAAATATTGTTTTTACATACTTTTCTCAATATTTATGATGTAGACATCACAATTAGACGTATTAAGGGTCAGTATGGCAGTATTCGATTTCGTTTCAACATCAAAAAACACATAAGAGAACCCTGGACTTGCGTTATAGTTCACAAAGCATAAAAAAAGGATAATCTATTGTGTTTTCTATTCACTTTTAGACCTTTTTGTTATCGTTTGAATATTCTCCATGAAAATGAATAAAGATTTTTCATGCATATTAATAAATTACAGTTGCTCTGTAAAATATTTAAAAAATCAGTCAGCAAATATCAAAACTAAAGTCTTTGAGCTTTCCAATGATATATAGTTTGTCAAGATTACTTAAGGTTCAGACTAAGATATTACTGTTTAAAACATGTAACGGCAAGAGGACCCAGACATTTAACAGGTTAAATATGCATTGTGTGAGCATGAAAATACACTTGCATTTCACGACCTGAAGTAAAACTGGATCCTGCTCTGATTTTCCACTGATGGAATTCATTTAAAACAATCATTTGTCATGGTAGATTTGTAGAAATATGCAGAAAAAAGTAATAACGTGGCCTCAGATTCCCAGGATTTTTTTAATTTACCTTGAACTCTATTTAGATTAAAATATCAATAAAAGTTAACTCTGAAAACAAACAAGCATCTTTTTTTTCTGACTCTTGCAATTGTGAGTTTTAATTCCAAAAAATTGTTTCTGATTTTTTATCTGATATTCAGATTTTTTTTTTTAATTTAGAAGAAAAGTCAGATTAGCAAAATATAAACTCTAATATAAATATAAATTCTGACTTTTATCTCGTAATTCAGATTTTTTTTCACAATCAAGTTTTTATTTGCACCAATAAAATAAATAAAAAGGATGTGCAACATTTTCTCTCAATTATTTTTCTTGCAGCTCAGAATTTAACTCACACAATTATGGGTTCATATCAAAAAAATACATTTTGCAATCAAAAAGTATGTCTAAAATCATAAAACATTTTTTTTTAATTAAATTTAAAAAGTTGAATAAAAAAAAAAAAGAAATTTTATTTTAAAAAAGTTTTTTGTTTGTTTGTTTTTCCTTTAAATATGTTTAATTTTTATCTAATTTAGAGTTTTGCATTTACATTTTTCTGGATTCCATAGGAATGGTTTGATTTAATTAATCAAAAAGTATGCCTGATTAATTTAATCACCCTGTATTTTAGACTTTTCTTCTGATCACTGTGAGATATAAATTCTGAATTGTGCATCTAGGTCTTTCCATCCAGCATTCTTTATGCAACATCCCAAAATCTGCATGACAACAGGAGAATAGAAACCATTATTGAGTGTGAACTGAATGCGTTTGATGCATGAGCCCACCTTTATTGAAGGGGTCTTCGCTCTGGAAGGGGTCTATGTTTAGGCCTTGAGAGCCGCTACTGTTAAACACAGCCATCCTGGACTTAACCAATGAATCCTCCTGAAACACACACAGCATTCAGCTCGTGTTTGCTCTGCTCCTCAGACTGCGGGGAAAATATTATCATTGTAATGTGTATGAAGAGGGCATCGTTCAGCTCTAGAGGCCGTCTTCATTTCCTGCGCTGGATCGTCTGACGTCAGACGTCACAGAAAGAGTCGAGCGTTTGACAGTAGGCCAGTGTGAGGAGTTATTACACGAACAATAACACAAGTAAAGGCACTCAGAGGGACGCGTGTGTGTGTGTGTGTGTGTGTGTGGTTTCCCTTTAAACTTTCGATGGAAGGCCAAGCTAAAGTTGCTTTATATGAGGACAAACATAATAAGAGTAAATTTCTTCACAATTTAAGGATTATTCAAAATTCAAGGAGGTGTTTTAGTGTAAAAGTGATTTCTAAAGTTCAAATAGTGTCTGTCTTTACCCTTTGTTTTTACTAAGGCAGTAAGTTAATGACTCCTCAATTAGTAAAACAAACAGGAAACATGTTGACAGTAAATAGCCAGAGTTTCCATCATTCATTATTACGGGAGAAGGTGACAACTGGATAAAAAGCCAATTAAATAGTTTCCATGATTACATTTCCATGTTTTTTTTTTTTTGAGGACTGGAAAACACAATGTAAAAATTCCCGGTTTTTCATGACGGATGGGGATGGAAAAGTGTTGACTGTCGTTTTACTTATTATTTTATGTTATTACTTTTGACTAATGTTTCTTTTTAATTTATAAAATTAAAGACAAGTTTCCTTTAATTTATTCCAAAAATTTAAAAATATATACTTTTAGTTAATTGTAGCATTGTTATTGCTAACAAAAACTATTAAAAATAAATACTGAGTTGAACTGAAATAAAATCGAAATATTTTAAATAGAAATCTTGCTGTGGCAAATAACTCAAATAATTTGTGTTTAAGTTAAAATACTAAAATTACTAAAACTTAAATAAAAATAAAGTTAATTAATTAAATTGAATAAAGTTAAATAATGTAAATTTAAATAACATTTAAATAAATACAAAAATATATATTACAAAAATAAAAGTTGGTACAAAATATTAATAAATACTGTGTTAATGGATATTACTACAACGAGCACTTAACAAGTATTAAAACTAAATGATTGAAAATGTAAAACCAAATGTCTTAAAATAATTCAAATAATAAATAATAATAAAAAAACATTTAATAACTTAAACAAAAATGCTAATTGCTACAAATAAACAACTAAAATATGCAACTAAAAGCTTCGTCTTATGTATTTAGACTGTTTTTTTCCTGTATATTATAATCAAGATTTCATCAGTATTAATTCATTTAGATAAAAAAAATATATAAAAAATAATTTTCACTAATTTAAATAGTGCTGAAATAAAATATCATATAATTATTAGCTTACAAACTTGGTATAAAAATATATATTATGTTAATATAAAAAAATATAAATAGAAAATACATAAAAAGAAATAAGTTAAAAATTAATAAAAAAGGACAAAACTAAAATTAAAAGCATTTAGTAATTAAAAAAAAAAAATAAAAAAAACGAAAGACTACAATATACACAACTAAAAGCTGTATAAAAATTAAAAAAACTCCTGGTATTTATCGAACCACGGTGAACCATGTAGTTCTTTAATCTCATTTCACAAACAGCTAAATATGTAAATCTGGTTACTATTTGAAACTGAAACAACCTGGAAAATCTCCTTAGACTGAAGAGACATGGGACAAAGCACAGACCACAATCACCTGCACTTCGCTATTCCTCTGTCGCAGGGCTTCTTCTTTCTGCCTGATTTCGGTCTCCAATATGCATTTCTCACTATGCACCAAAAATCAGAAAAGAAAGCTAAATAAGTACCTAGAGAAATGCCAGAGGTATGGTTATAATTGTCCGTGCATGAACTCTCTGACCTCTGCAGCTGGGAGATTTCCTGGTTGATGTCATCTTGGTCCTTGATTCCCGTCAGCTCAACCAACCCAACAATACTCCTGCTGTCCTGGAAAAATCATGTTATGTAAGAGACAGTCATGGTCTGTCATCTACAGTACGTGTGTATAATTATGCAGTACACAGGATGAACGCTAGGAGGCGCCCGAGCAAACACACAGGCAACACACTGTAAGAAATTACTATTTATTCAACATCATAACACTGAATGAGAACAAAGCAATAAAAAACTTGATAGACAATATTTATAATTTCATAGATGCAGATTTCAAGATATTGTAGAAATCATACATGCAGAAACCTTTTTTTAATATATCTTTTTTTTTTAAATAATATTCTGATTTAATTTTACTTACATTTTTTGTAATTTTTTAAATTTTATTAAACATTTCTATTTAGTTTGCATTCATTTTTATTTGAATTTTGGCATTAGGTTTCATTATATTTCCAGCTAGTCAGTTTTGTGCATGAGAAGTTTGTCATGTAATATCTACGTTCTCATCACCTGAGCATAAAGACATGAACTTCAGGCAACATGAAACCAAAACAGACTATATGCATTCTTCAATTCTTATTGCAAATAATTTTTTAAGAAAATAAATATTTGCTTTCATCATCCTGGACTATGGACATCTTCCAACATAGTTTTGCTTGAGAACTGAAAAGCTGCATGAGTTAGTGTTAAAATAATTAACAGAAACATTTTAATCACTGCAATAATGATCCTAGACTAAGTATTTGCTTATTTAAATCCAGATGGCGACTTTTTGTAGCCAGGCAGTGTATTTTAAATTAATTTTACAAGTTTTAAATGAAGTCTGCCACTGTACACATTTATTTAGAGAATAGTTTATTCTTTCAGTGGTTCATGGAGGATCTCAATAGCAGCTTCCACACACAGTAACATATTTTTTGTTTAGTAATATACATTGCTAAGAATTAATCTGAACAACTTTAAAGGTGATTTTCTCAATATTTCGATTTGTTTGCTCCCTCAGATTCCAGATATTGCCCAAATATTGTCCGATCCTGTATGTTGTTGATGTATAAATCTCAATTTTGAAAAATGTACAGCAAAAGTAGTAATGTTGTGATACATTTTTACAATTTAAAACAAAACTGCTTTCTATTGGAATATATTATAAAATTTAATTTATTTCTGTGATCAAAGCTATATTTTCAGCATCATTCTGAAATGCTGATTTGTTGCTAAAGAAACCTTTTTTTTTTAAATATTATTATTACTATTATCATTATCACAAGTATATAAATTAATGCTTTTATTTTGCAAGGATTCTTTAAATTGATCAAGTGTGACAAATACATTTATAACAATTTCTATTTCACATAAATTTTGTTCTTCTGAACGGTCTATCAAAGAAACCTGAAAAAATTATACCTATCTGTTTTCAACATAATAATAATAATAAATGTTTTTTTGAACAGCAAATCTGAATATTAAAATAATTTCTAAAAAAAAATGTGACACTGAAGACTGGAGTAATGATCCTGAAAATTCAGCTGTGCATCACAGAAATAAATTACAGTTTAAAATACATTCAAGTAGAAAGCAGTTATTTTAAATTGTAAAAATATTTCACAATTTTCCTGTTTTTGCTGTACTTTGGATCAAATAAATAAAGTTTGGTGAGCAGAAGAGACTTTAAAAACATTACACATCTTACGGTTCAAAAACTTTTGTCTTGTAGTTTATATATATAATATATTTAAGACCCCATTTTTTATATTAGAATGAAGAAAAAGTTGTTTAAATCACTGATTCAACGACTCACTCATAAATCTACTTCACTTGTTTCATTCAGGGTTTTTGAACGATTCTCTTGAATTAAAAATGCATTAATTGGCAAATACATTGTAAAGTAATTTGTCGCCACCTAGTGGTGAAACAATGCAATCGACAAAAAACGCTGTTTGAAACAATGACAGAATTTTTATTTTTGGGTGAAGTGTCCTATTAAATAATGGGACCTTTAAAAGCAATCCTGCTTTTGATCATGAGAGGATGCATGTCATGCATGTGTTTGTTTAGTCCTCTCACCCGAGTGCTGACGGCTTTTCTCTCTGATGGTGGTATCATCTGAGGGCTCAGACTCCGAGGAGGATCCACTCCTTTCACCTTCTCCTGAATCAGGTGCATCGCCAGACAGAACTGCTCTTTGGTGAGTTTCCCCGTACACTGCGTGTCCGCCAGTGACTTCACACCAAAACAACAGAAACCTATGTGAACCCAAGTATGAAAGGAGGAAAATGTGTAACATAACAAATGCAATTGCTCAGAACGTTCATTTTGCAAACACACAAATTGCTTTAAAAAGGCTGTGGGTGACTTTCAGGTCATGTTGGAAAGATCATATTTATGAACATAAATGCATGTAAGCCAATAAGTTTGAGGCGGGTCAGTGAGAAAGCAAGCTGGATGCAATAGATGCATCAACTTTTATTTATTTTATTTTTTTACAATTAAACTAAATCTAGGTTGCATGTAAAAGAAAATAGCATAGTATTGTTCAATTTTATATATAAAACAATTCAATTTACAGCACCTTCATCAATCGTATTAAAACATTAGAAAACAGATGCACATAATTTATTAATTTGTAGATGTAGAGTTTAAAAATTTTATGAAAAAAAAGGTACATAGGGAAATCATTTTGTGCAGTATAATTTATATTTTAAGTTTGATTTTATTAAATTATATACTTTCAGTATTCATTTTTATTTTATTATAGATAGATAGATATATGCATATATGCATATATATATATATATATATATGTGTGTGTGTGTGTGTGTGTGTGTGTGTGTGTGTGTGTGTGTGTGTGCTTTTTCATTTTTATTATTTATTGCAGTTTTTAATTAATTATTATATAGCTTTAATTAATTTTAGCTGTAGTTCAGTTTCACTGCGTCTTTCAGCGATGTCTGGAGTAAATGACGCCTGCTTATGCTCATTAATACATCCAACAACAAAACACTTCAATCTCTTAGGAGTCATTCGTTTTCATCTGCTCCTGCGGTGAAACTATGGAGCACTGATGACAGTCACTCAGTGGGCGGGGCTAAGGTAAAGCGCTCATGTCAATCAAACAATCGTGGGAGGAGCCTGGCTCTGTGCGACATCACTCAGCCAAGAAGCTGAGAACGGCTTGATTTGAAAAAAGGATATTATTTATGAGGCTTAAAGAAAATAAAAACACAGTGGATTTTGATTTTGTGGATGTGTACAAATGTGTGCATTATGTTTGAACAACATGTAAAAGTGAATTTTGCATCAAATCTAATGAGGACTAGAGCTCCAGGAGCTGATAACAATGCAGCTGGACCGGTCTTATGAGTGCTAGGTCAAGATCGACAGGTTTACACACAGCACGAACGCTCTGGTGTTCACCTGTGTGTGTGTTTGAGGCTGACGTGATGGAGACAGATTTGTGCTGCTACCCAGAGGACTCTTGGAAAGGACCGGCGTGGGCCTCAGGTTCTTATTTAGCAGGAACGGGGTTGAGGGAAGAATGGGAACGGATGCCGGAAGAGCGCCTGCGATCTTCTTGTGCTTGGATGGAGGGATGAGAGCGGATGGGAGGGTGGATGGCACAGACTCCTTCTCTCTCGCTGCATAAACCAGGTGCATGGCCTGAAAAAAGCAAATGAAGTGAGCATTGGGATTTCGCTTTCTGGTTTTTAAGCAACTGGCCTGTTTCCTCCTGTCACTGATGATAACACTAAAAATTAAAATGATTGAACCTGGAGCACAAACGCTTCAGAACGAGGTCTGATCACATTCACTGCTAATAAACAACATGGCATTTTGTTTGATGCATTAATTGACTTACCACTGAAAACTCTTCTTTATCCAAGTGTCAATCTTTGTCAATGTCACTGAGATCCCTAATCTACAAAACAGAGATAGAGAAGTCGATAAAAAATATTTATGAAACCATGAAGTTAATTTATGAATATACTAAAGATCTAAAGCAATATGCAATTAGCAATATGTTTAATATTCAGCATCAGTTTGAATTGGTCATTTTTTTAATACTGTACTTTTTATTATATTATATTAGATAATTATTTTTTAAAACTTGGTGTTTGATTTGATTTAAAATTACATTTTGATTTAAAAAAAAGTTTTTGAAAGAAGTGTCTTCCACTCACCAAGAGTACCAACAAACACAATAATTTAGAAAATTATTATTATAACCATTTAAAATAAGTGTTTTCTATTATATAGTAAAATGTAATTTATTTCTGTGATGTGCAGCTGTATTTTCAGCATCATTCCTCCAGTCTTCAGTGTCACATGATCTTCAGAAATCATGAAAATATGCTGATTTACTGCTCGAGAGACATTTCTGATTATTATCAATGTTGAAAACAGTCGTGCTATCCCAATATTTTGATACATTTTATCTTTCAGGTTTTTTGATGTATAGAAATTTTTATTTTTTTTTACCTATTTACCGCTGCATCTCAAAGCTTTCGTGATTATTAATCCTCACCTGACACAAACTGCTGTCTGAAAGCCCGGATTTCTTCAAGAACAGAGCGGCTTCTGCAGCGCCAACTTTCCCAGTGTTTCCCGGATCCACCTGCAACAAACACGCCAGGAGCCAAAGATGAACAACACGTCATCAGTGTAAATATTCATATTACACTTCACTGGGAGCTCATAATATCAGGGCTTTATTTATTCCATTTTATATACAACAGCTAATTTCCCAGACATTTCTATACAGTTGCGTCCCATATAAGTCAAGTTTAATGAATTTACCTGTCTGTAGAAGCTCTCATACGCAGGGTTTCCACTTGATAACTGCATAAATAGCAATAAAGAGAGAAAAAAATACAAATATAAATGGGAAAATCATTACAATTAGGAAATACTGTATATACTTACTGTTTATTTAATGGATAACTACCTAATAGAAGCTTACTCTAAAGAGTTACCAATATAATTAAAAACAAATAGCAAAAAATAAATTATATTATATATATATATATATATATATATATATATATATATATATATATATATATATATATATATATATATATAATAAATATATATAATAATATAATGAAAATTGCAAACGAAATAAATATTAACATTTGTATGGAAAGGAGTGGAAAATACGTAATTCTTGTTAAATCTTACAATAAATACCACCATGATGTATAAAGTATGTATGATTATTGTTAATAATAATAATAATAATAGTTAATAATATTATTATAGTAATCTGAAGGACAGGGGCGTCTGTGGGCATCGATGACGTCACAGGATGATAAAAACAGTTTTTTTCTCGTTAAAGACAAAGTACACAAACAAAATGCTGGCATAACACAAATTACAAAATAATAATAATGCTCCTGAACAAAATTCAGAATAATTCACTGACAGGAATCATATAAAACACACATCGGTTTCGTAAAGGTGCTTCACAAACAGCTGTCACGAGTCAAAAAAGTTGCAAAACAGCGACCTTGAAAGCGCAAATCAGTCAGCAATCAATTATCGGAAACTTTTAAAAAACATAACGAGGCAAAACGGAAACATAACTAAGAAATATTCGCTAACAACAATTGATAACTTCGCCTGTTTCACAAGAGAGGCAAACTCCCGCGCTTTTACGCCTAAACATGACGTAACAGCATTTCTCACAACCAGAGAACACGATCTGTATAAATCCTCTGAAAATGTATTTTACAGAATATAATATCTGTAATTAAACTTTTAAACTCATTACCTGACTGAGAGGCGTGAGCGCCGCCATATTTCCTGATCCACGAGCACGCGCTCGCGCGCAGGACTCGGTCTCGTGAACGCGCAAAGCCAATGTCAAACGTGTGATCATTAAAGACTCATTTAAGATCGTGCCCTTGCTATGACAGAGGTGGTTTGTTTCGCTAAATTTATTATTTTAAATTGTTCACCTGTTCTTAAGTCTGGCCTACTAAATTAAGCTATTCTGGGACGATTGTGCACAAACATGTCCATATCCTATTGATTATGATTATCTATGTTATTAATCTAAAATGTAAAACCTGGTAAAAAGCATGCAAAACATAATTCAGAACATAAAATATCTAGAAAATCATTCGTTTTAAATGATATACGTGAAACAATGCTATGGGAGAATGTGTGATAGGCCTAAATTCAAGAAAAGAACAACAGAAAAGAAAGGAAAATCAATAGGCCTACATGTATCTGAAGCTCCTCTTAAGAGAAAGTCTTGAGAAATAGTTATTGTGCCGTAAAATGTCTCCATCTTGTGTGCCAGATTCGTAAATGCCTGACATATAGTAAAACTGATGCGATAGGAATTAAGAATGAGACTCAAAGGACTACCTTAGTCAGATTTTTCATTAAAAAATTGTGAAAATAATGCAAGCGGCAACCAGAAATAACCTAAACATGTCTTAGTCTCTAACTGCTTACTTGACCACTTTTATGCAATTCAAATTATGAAGAAAAAAAAAGATTGAATAAAGTCTGTGGAATATCTTTAGTGAGATTTACACAAATCAACGTCTTTATACAGCTGTGCACCACCTGCACTGTTTTAAATCTTCTTAAAGATGGTTTCAGATGAGAAAACTTCTTCAGTTTCAGATTTTCAAGTGCAATTCGTTTAGGGAGCGGCTTTAGTGTTGCATATACAAAGTAAACATATTCACTAAACCACACAAGAATGATTATTACTCAAAACATTGACAGAAAAAGATGATTAACATGCATTCTAGAGAAATGATGCATCCTTGGGAAATGTGTAATGTGTAAATATATGATTGTAAATAAATAAATAACAGCATGAAATTCTGAGTATAAAACCATGATGTGCTCAAAAACTCACAGAATATTGCAACTGCATGTACAATAAAGTTATTTATTAAAACTTTGGCATTAATTACAACTCTCGACATGTAAAAAGGTGGTTTAATGTCACTAAACAGGATTTTCAGTACCAATCCAATTTGAACATTTGGGATTTAGTTCACAGTGTGTAGACAACTAGTTTGTGTTTTAACGAGGCCTTAAAAACTTTGCAAATATTACCACATCCCTTATTGTAGCTAGTTATTTTCAAGTAAGAAAACACCACAGATGTTACTGCCACTGATGATCTGAAACTCAAACTGAAAGACTTTTGTAATAAATAGAGCTAGAAAAAGAAAGGGCTTTTCCTGAATGTCTTCTTTAGGAGATTGATAACAACCACAGCACACATACCGCGGTAACAGAACAAAACTAAATCATCAGTGCCAAAGGAACATTATGCCAATTGTGTCTTTTGCACTACAGTACAAACAATCATCGGTCCTCGTTGCAAGTTTTCCTGCAACTGTTTACAGAAAAAAATGGGACTATAGTTTGAAAGCCAGCCTGTGATCTGATTAATCGCTCATTAATAACAATCACATCCTCTACTATTCAGTTTGAGTGTGGAGAAACACGTATGCAAGCTGGGAACCGTGTAACATGTCATTCCATACTTTTGATGGAAGTCCGTTTCCACTATGAAGAAAAAACTCAAATGTAATTGTAACTTTTGTCACAAGACTTTGAGGAAAAACATCAGAATTGTGAGATATAAACCCAGTATGCTGACTTTTTCCTTTGCAATTCTGAGGCTTTTTGTTTCTGCTACAAAATAAAAAAATTAAAAAAATTAAATGAATTTTTAATGACTTTTTATCTCTCAACATTTTGAGTACAAGTTTCACAATTCAATTTTTACTTCGGTCTAAAAAAATTCAAAATGAATTTCACAATTCTGATTTTTCTTTCAGTATTTTGAGTTTATACCTAGCACTTTTAACTTTAAATCTCACAATTCAGACTTTATTTTTCAGTATCATGAGTTTAAATCTCATCATTTTTATTTTATATCCTGCCACTTTGAGTTTAAAGCTCCCAATTCACTTTTTTCCCAGTATCATGAGTTTATATCTTGCAATTTTGACTTAATATCTTACAACTCTTACTTTTTTCTCGGATTTGCCAAACAAAAAATCCAAATTGTAAGATATAAACTCAGAACTGCGAGAAAAAAAGTCAGAATTGTGAGATAAATGTTCTTTTTATTTTTGTATTCAGCGGTGCAAACAGGCTTTCATAACTATAATTCTAGTAAACTTCATGAATTGTGTCTAGTTCCTAACATAACTGACACCAACAGCATGGACTAACATGGGCGTCGATTTTACAAACAAGGAAAGGCACAATAAACCGATCATAGATCAGCATTAATCAGATCCCTGGTACTGTACACAAAACTCTTCAATAACAAAAAAAACTGGCTCGTTAAAGGTCAATGGTCACAAATTAAACGTATGGGTTGAGAACTTTCATTCGCCTGTTTGCCCCTGTATGACATCATCATGACATCATCATTGTTGTCTGTTTAGAATGAATGCACTGTGGTCGTTTCCCTGGCAACCACGGAATGCGGACGGAACTCTACTTCCTGTGTTACAGTTCGTCTTTAGGAAGCGCATCATCATCGTCATCTCCCTCCTCTGGAGTCTCTTCTGTCTCTTCCTCCTCTTCCTCTTCCTCACCTTCATCTTCCTCCCCCTCATCGTCTGCTTCTGTGCTCTGCTCCTTGTTCTTCTCCTCCTCCTCTTTGCGTTTCTTCTCATCCTGTTCCTCCTTCATTTTCTTCTCAGGACCCTGCGACAACACAGACAATTTAAAATGTATCTTTAATGCTTATTAAATTATTCACCGTGCTAAAATCAAACTCTTTCACTGTCATTCTGTGTTTGGTACCTTTGTAGCACCCCATGTTTCATTTCCGAAATCCTCGGCTTCCTTCACGTCATCTGTGATTAGGAAGTTGTCAAAAATTGTGCCGGATTTTACCTGGAGGGACAAAACACAAAGATGAAGTGAATTTGTTAAGAGAGAAAAGTACCTCTTAGTGGTTTAATGTGCAAACACGGTGTAAAGAGCGATGAGACATGTGCTGACAAATAGTCATATCAGAAGTTCTAAAATAAATTTCCTCTTTCTAAACTCACTACTGCGTTTGCAACCACAAACCAGGGTTTTTATTATAATTAACTAAAACTGAACTAAAACCAATGAATTAAATACAATGTTAAAAATAGTTTAATTTTAATTTAGCTTCACTTGATGTACTAAAATAAACTAAAACAAAAAAAAGTTAATAAAACATTTTTAAATGATTCATAAAAATAGACTGTATTGTATACTGTATTTAAAAAACAAAAACTAATAAAAATTCTAAAAATACACAACAAAATTACTAAAATAATAAAGTATTCAAAATATTATTGAAAAACAAATTGCTTAAAAATACTAAAATAACTCTAATTAGGGCTTAATACAGATTTATAATTATAAATATTGATAATTTTTTCTTTTTGCATTTAAATTATCGTTTATTTAAAGTTTCAGTAATTTAGTAATTATTTGATTAATATTTAATAACTCCTCTGAAATGGCTTAAAAGAGAGAAACCATAATTTAAATCAAACCATTGCAGAAAAATAGACTGATGTTTAAAGCAAGAATTAAAATTCAGTATAAATAAACCGGCCTGACAGAGCGAATGCATGCCGTGAATACTACCACATGTGTTGCTGAATTTAATTTCTTTTTACATTTTTATATTGCTTTCTACACTGAAAAAAAAATTGAAATGATACGCAATTTTAAGGTAAGTGGTTGCAAGCATTTATAAGTTAGTCAACTAATTTAGTTTATTTAAATGTAGCTAAAATAAATGATTTGCAAGCACTTACCTTATTTTTATTTTATGTAAATTCAATGCATATTTTTTTTCAGTGTGGGGTGCACTTATATTGTTCATTTTCATGATTAAAAAATGAAAGGATACTTTATGGCAAGACTAAGGCATCTTACCTGCCAGAGATCCAGCCCAAGGACTCCAACGTTGTCAAATTTGTAGATCTCAGCATCAGGAGAGTATTCAGGGTTGTCGATTTCAGGATGCACCCAGACACCTTTGTAGTTGGGGTTGTCGATCTGTTTTGGCTTCCACTCACCCTGCACCAAAACACAACAATAAATGAAGATCAGGGATCCGGACCCCTGAGGAAGCATCCTGCTGAAGCATCTTAAAGCGTGTAAGTCTGTACCTTGTACTCTGGGTTTGGGATCATGGCAGGTTCCCACTCGCCATCCATATCTTCATCCCAGTCGTCTGGCTTCTTGGCATCAGGATCGGGAATGTTCTCTGGCTTATCCCAGTCCTGACAACATTATACAGTCAGAGTTAAAAGCTGAAAGTAACCCAGCTTAGCTGATGTGAGACCGAATCGAACCTCAGGTTTGGTGTCCGACTCGTCGTCGATCTTGGCGCGGTCGTCCCAGTCCTCAGGCTTCTTGGCTTCGGGGTCCTTGATCTTCTTTGGGGGCAGGAAGTCCCAGTCCTCCTCCAGAGAGCCAGACTCCACCTTCTCGTTGTCAATCTTCACCTCGTACGTCTGATCCGGATTCAGGATCAGTGTGTACAAGTGAGTCAATTCATCATCCTGGAGAGAAGAAAGAGATTTCGTTTAGACAGCTTGCTTTAAAATGTCAATTTCATTCTATGACAATTATTTTACAGATTTTCTAATTTTATAGATTTTCTGGCTAAAATATATTTTAAATTTAATGCTCAATTTATGTTGTAAACAGATTTCAGTGGCAAGAAATTACATTTCCAATCTCACAGTAGCCTACATTTTTGGCTTTATTTATTGCTTAATTTTATTCAAACACGTATCTTCACATATAGACAAAATATGACATAAAAGTGACATATGTGAATGAATTTTTTAATTATATTTATTCAGATCAGTTTAGTCTAATAATGTCAATGATTTATCATCATCACCTCAATTCAGTTCACATTTTGTTCTCGTCCGACAGTGTCAGTGCATTAAATCGATAATATTACTGAATACTGTCTTCTAAAACCCTGGATTTGATCTCACCTTGCATTTGATCTCTTTCTTGATGAGGTGGTTCTTGCCTTTGTAGTTGAAGATGACGTGGACCTTCTTAGTGCTGTAGCCGCAGATATCAGGCCCTGTTGAGATGATTCAGACACCGAAATATAAATCAATTATCGTTTTCTATAGTAAATCAAGGGGTTGCGGTCGACGTACCGAACATGACGTAATACTGGGAGTCTCCGTGCATGTCCGCCTGGTTGAGATCAGCCGGGAAGACTTTAACGTATCCGCCTCCGCAGTCGATCTTCTGCTCGTGTTTGACGGTGAACTGGATCACCAGAGGTTTGCCCTCGTTGCTGAAGGGCTCGAAGCGGGCGGAGGTGGCGTAAAAACGTGCATCCTGGCTCGTCTGGAGACCTGTCGGCGAAGAAAAGTCGAGCAAACTCTTCATCTGCTTCTTTCCTGAACCAAAGGTAAAGTTCCTAGGGATGTAAAAGCCTACCCTTGTCTTTCTCAGCGTCTCCGTAGAAGTTTCCGGCGGTTAGTTTAAACTGGCCATAGTCAGATTTGTGCTCAGAGTTCACCCATCGACTCTTCCAGGCATCTGCGAATTCAGAAAATAGAGTTAAAAAAGGAAGAAATAAGGCTAAAACAATATCAGAGATAGTGACTGCGAACAAGGATGAGATGGAAACTGGATTAGTATCCTAGAAAGGGACGAATCATGCAAATACACAAGTTGCTTTGGGTGTTTATTTAATTTTATTTAAATTATTATGAAGCTTATTCATTTCCAGCTCTAAAGCAGCTCTATAGAAGACTATAATGTCATTAATCAGATCAATTTAGATTCAGTCCAGTTCAATAACAGTGTCAACGTTGCAAAGTAAATCAGTTATAAGGCAAATCAGGGTTATTCCAGTTAACTAAACTAAAAATACATAATAATAAAAAAAACTATAAATATTTATTTCATCTTCAGCCAACTCAATTTGTACAAGATTTGTGCAATCATATAGCTCTTTATCTATGAACTTGAAGAGGAAAGGAGAAGAGTTTATGAGCGTTGCAGGTTCGATCACATTCCACACATGTTTAATGATTGATATTTAAGGAAGTTTGTGGAATATCTTAAGAAACTTCCTGTTCTTTCAAACCCGTTTGATAGACACGTGAAGTTTACATGTGCTAATTTAAGTTTTGCTTTCGGTTGCATTATTAAAATGTATTTACTGATGTTTGAACAAAAATGTAGTTTATACATCTTGTGCAACTAATAAATCATTTAGACAAGGCCTTAAATGACTTGAAACTGTCTTTTGCGTCATGGATCTCAAGGGGCGTGTTTTTCTCACTCAACACAGCATTTTATTGGACAAATATTTGGACACGCCCCTAAGTGCAAGATGACTCATCAGAACCTTTGGTCCCAGAATAGAAGTTTTAACTTGTTAAATTATGTATTTTGTCAACTTTTAGGAGTACACAAGCATACATAGTCTAAAATTTAACCTATTTTTTATTTTTATTTTAATGTTTTTTAAAACTTAATCCATGTCAACAACCCATGTGCCATAATGCACTTTTTCAGTACTGTACATTCATTGTGCAATGCAAAGAAAGAAAGAAAGAAAGAAAGAAAGAAAGAAAGAAAGAAAGAAAGAAAGACATTTTTATTGGTTTCGTTTTTGTTGTCAAACTAATATGCGTAAAAAAAATACTGCTAAGAGATCAAATTAACTTTGCAAACATAACAAAAGTATAATTAAGCATCACAGCTTATTAATTATTCAGTCAATAACCGATTTTAATGTCACTTTTTATATTGTGACCTACAAATCAACCATGACATGCAAGTTCAGTGATCCACTCACCTCCATCCAGAAACTGTTCTTTAAAGAATACCTCTGCATTGGCAGCCAGTGCCAATAATGAGGCAGAAACAAGCTGGAATAATGTAATAATTTGCATTTTTGTTAATAATTTGAGGAATTAACCCGCACACTCTCCGCTCCTCACGCGCTCTGCTGCCCTCAGTTTATCCGTGCCTTGGGAGTAGTGCATGGCTGCACAGATGTCTGCCGCTGATTGGTCCGCGGCTGACGCTCTCGACCAATCACAAGAGACCACGAAGTGCCTGACTCTTCCCTACAGCGGAGACTGTATCAGCCTCTTCTGCTGTTCTCAGACCAGCCGTTACTGCACGCAATGACCCGCGGTCGCGTCACATGTCAAGACAAAACTGACTCAGGATCAGTTTCCAGGATAACATCAGAGGGAAGCCGGTTGAGTGGGATTTTCACAGCGAGACGTGTACGCGGAAAACGGTGCCTACACAAATACGGGGTTTTATTTTCCTCTAAATACAGCTTGCTCTGCTTTATCTGTTGACTTTGCTACGATACTGTAACTGTAAAATACAATGAATTGCGTTTTGTGTTTGAGACAACTTGTGGAAAACGCGTCAGAAACGACAATAACAAATCCAAACTTTTACAATAAACAACGTGTTGAATATATAATATTCCTCAAGGCTTAAGATGAATCGAAATGCAGTTTCCAATAAATCCTAAAATAAAACTTGTTGCAGGAATGTCATGCATTTGATTTGTTTTCAATGCAGATATTGCTAGGCAGGGGTGGTTCTAGGGTGAGTGGAGATCATGGCTTAGCCCATAAAAATCCATGTATGTGACTTTTTATTTTAATAAATCAGAAAGATTTAACTTGTTTAAAATATACAAAAACAAATGTAAAACATTTTATCTAAAGTATTGAGGAAAATACATTTGCTTTTGCAACCAAAAATTCAGAATTGGGAAACAAATGAAACAGCGCGAAAGCAATGATTTTGCAATAAATATTTTCCATGGTCATATCTATTTATTTATTTGCAACGCTGCTTTTATTTTGCGTGTCAGTCTAGTTTGAGCTTGCCATACCATTTTTCCTTTGCGCTTCACTTTTCTGCACGTCACGCTTTGTGGCACTGTATTGACGTGGGGGCGGAGTCAAGGGAGTGATCCAGGTCCCGTCATGATGAGCAGTGACTTTCTAGTGGATCGTTTATTTTTATTCAGTAGCATTAAAACATTCATGTTTTCGTTTTATTTACTTAATTAACAAATGTATATGTATTAGCAGCGTTTGCTCAAGTTAAAGAATTTGTTAACATGAACATCTGCTGTTTATTTCTCTAGATGTGCACACTTTTATAGCATTATGTGGGATCGCAAATCATTTGAGTCAGTTCGGGAGTTCTTAGCGGGTTCGCCAATCATTTGAGTTGGTTCGGGAGTTCGTAGCCGGATCGCGAATCATTTGAGTCAGTTCGGGAGTTCGGAGCGGAATCGCGAATCATTTGAGTCAGTTTGGGGATCGCGAATCATTTGAATCAGTTCGGGAGTTCGTAGCGGGATCGCGAAACATTTGAGTCAATTTGGGGATCGCGAATCATTTGAATAAGTTCGGGAGTTCGTAGCGGGATCGCGAATCATTTTAGTCAATTTGGGGATCGCGAATCATTTGAATAAGTTCGGGAGTTCGTAGCGGGATCGCGAATCATTTTAGTCAATTTGGGGATCGCGAATCATTTGAATAAGTTCGGGAGTTCGTAGCGGGATCGCGAAACATTTGAGTCAATTTGGGGGTCGCGAATCATTTGAATAAGTTCGGGAGTTCGTAGCGGGATCGCGAATCATTTTAGTCAATTTGGGGATCGCGAATCATTTGAATAAGTTCGGGAGTTCGTAGCGGGATCGCGAATCATTTGAGTCTGTTTAGGGATCGCGAATCATTTGAAGCAATTCAGGAGTTGGTAGCGGGTTCGCGAATCATTTGAATCGGTTCGGGAGTTCGTAGCGGGATCGCGAATCATTTGAGTCAGTTCGGGAGTTCGTAGTTGGATCGCGAATCATTTTAGTCAGTTTGGGGATGGCTAATCATTTGAATCAGTTCGGGAGTTCAAAGCGGGTTCGCGAATCATTTGAGTCAGTTCGGGAGTTCGTAGCGGGATCACGAATCATTTGAGTCAATTTGGGGATCGCGAATCAATAGTTCGGGAGTTCTTAGCGAGATCGCGAATCATTTGAGTCATCTGACTCCAGTTTGGGAGTTGGAGCGGGATAGCGAATCATTTGAGTAAATTTTTAACAGTATCAAGTATATTAAAAAACTAAACAAATCGTACCCTTAAAAGTGCACGCATCTAGGCTAATGTAAAGTTAAATGATGAAGTCATAGTAGTGAAGGTGTGCATTTTGAGTGCGTTCTTTCACTGCATTATTCGGTGTATTCAAATGCATTGATGAATGCATGTGAATGATCACAAAATTCAAGACATGAACCGTTTGTACCAAAAGGGTTCTTTCTTGTCATTATAGAACCTTTTTAGCATAAAAGGTTCTTTGGAGTTGAGTAAAGAACCCTATGGTTCTATATAGAACCTCAATGATCCCCTTTTTCTAAGAGTTTGTTGTCTAGAAAACAAACTTCATTAATGATCTTAGAAACTTGATAAGGAAGGAATATGTGGAAGTATATTTAAGCTGCAATTTATAAGACGATTCTTTTACATTTACACCCTTTTAGGAACACAATACAAATTTAAATATTTACAAGTAGTTTATTACATTTTCGTTGCTTAACATCCCTAGGTCAAAAATGCAGTGTGGACATTCTGCTAATCTCCTCATTTTGTGGTGCACTGAAAAAGAAAATCATAGGCCTACATGTGAGATGAAAACATTTTTTTTTTTTTTTTTTTTTTTAATCTAAGCCTTTAAAAGTAATGATTACCTGTCGAATCTTGGCCTACTTGGGGCAGCACCATTCACATGCATCAGAAAAAATTATTATTTGAATTATGAATCATGTCTTGAATAGCAATGATTAGCCCATAAAGCATGTGCATGCACAGATGCACACTGCAAAAAAATATTGTATATGCAATTTAGACTTGCATTAAATTCCCAGTGGTAAAATCAACTCCCAGTCCCTAAATGTTCTCACACTGAATTTCCTGTTTCACTCTAAAATACTGTCACATTACAAAAGAAAAATGGTTTGCAAATGCTGTAAGAGTGGATTTACTGGGGATTCATGCATATTGGACAATTGAGTTGTTAGTGCAGTTCAACTGAGCAGCTGAAGATGGCGCTGTGACCCTGTATTCAGGTATTTGAAGGTTTTTGTTCATGCTTGTACATTCATGATTTAGTAAATATATGTAAACCAAGCAGTAGTAATGCAGTCTAATGTTGAACTGCATCCTATTTTTCTAGATAGATTAATTAAAATTTTTTTTGTGCCAAAACTAAATTAAGGCTAATTTAATGACATATGCTATTTTTCTTGAGAGTTGCATATTAAATATGATTATTTTGCATTTTAAATCCAATTTGAAGTCTGAATTTATTTGAGCTTAAAGTTCACATTGGAAATAGGAGGTCAAGTTCACTGCAATGCATCATTTCACTCTGTGTTTGTTGTGAATGCATTAAATTCTTAGGCAGATGTTGTAGTTTGGGTTTTCCATGCATCTAAAAGTTTGCATGCATTAATTTAATGCATACACACTACAGACTGCAAAAATAGTGCTAGTAATATGGCAACATTTCAAACATACCGCATGTCCTCACAAGCCACAAAAAAAAGGGAAGGCACCGGTCAAGCACGTTCTCGTTCTTGCCAAACTGTCTCATTATGGCATGCGATGAAGACATAAAAAAGCTGTAGAAATCAAACCTGATTAATTCCGCTTGCTTCTCTTATTATTTGCACCGTAGAGCATGTTCCACTAATCAGAGAGTTAACTACATCCCAAGTTCCAGATCCCTGCACAGCGTGAGGACCGAAAAACACACACAATCAATTCATTATTATCAGACCCTCACTAGAGCCAGGAATTTAGCAGTGAATCACAGTCAGTGTTGCAGTGTTTGTGGTCTGTGCAAAGAGATCTCAACAGTTTTCAGACCTGAGGAAAATAGATGTTTTTTTTTCACATTAGCCAATGCAAATATTTAGAGAATAGGGTGGCCGATATTCACTGCAAGAAAATTATTTTCTTACTCATTTTTTTTTCAGATATCTAAACATTGTTAAATCAAGATAAATTAACAGGAAAAGCAAAATGATTCAAATTGTATTTTGTTCTGAAATTAAAATTAAGTGAGTTTAAACTTAATACAAAAAAATATCTGTCAATCTGTACAGTTCAAAGGGAAACAATATTTATTTTATACCCTTTGACAGATATTTTTCTTGTTTTAAGAATAAATCTACTTAATAAAAAAAAAATAAACAGCTGGAAAATGTTTGTATAATTTTTTCAACCCATTCTAATTGAATTATAAATGCACTTAATTTTGAAAAAGTAAAAAAAAAAAAAAAATTCGTCAATTTGTATAACTCGAGAAAAAAAAAGTAAAAAAAAAAAAGTTTTTCTGACCGCATTTGACATTTTTTTGTGTTGTTCTGTTTTAAGCATAAACTCACTTTATTTAGATTTTATTTATTTACTTTAAAAAAAGCAGGTTTATTTAAAAGTAATGGAAAGCAAAAGAAAAGTAAGAAAAGCAAAAAAACAGTGTTTGCACTGTACTGCTAAAATTGTGAAACACTGGTCTTTTGATTTCTGTGACACAGATCATTTGATAAATGGGTGGAAAACTACTGTACTACAACTACTACATGCTTGAGCACCACACATTTTCTTGTCAAAGTCACTCTTATTCTGTTTATTTTAGCATTTTGGTTCTTGCATGTCAGATAAATAAGTTGAGTTTCATTTAAGTCACCTGTCACTTATTTTTAACGTAAGCTAAATTTCTTTAATTAAACTAGTCAGCATCCATGTAGAATCCCTGGACTGACGTCATCTGTCAAAACTGAGCACCGGTCAGCCTCTTGACCTCTGACCTTTAGTGCACATTCGTCAGTCGACGCTCGTAACAGGTCATGTAATAGGGCGCATTGACAGCCAGTTTAACCACATCACAAAAAGATTCATTTTAGATTATAACTAAAGCAAAACTGACATTGGCATGTGTTCACTACATAATTCCAGTACTTTCATTTTATTGCAAAATATGATGCATGAGAGGAAATAGATGATGTAATGGCATTAATGTATTAAACTCTGTCATGTTATGTAATTTGATTTAGGTGGACCGTATGTTTGTGTGTGTGTGTGTTGTGTCACTGAAGCATGGAAAGCAGCAGCTGAACATGGGGCAATTAGGCCGGATCGTAGGGGTTAAGAGCCGCCCCCTCGCTCTGTCCCCTGTGGAGGGATGATGGACAGCCGGCTCATCTTCTTAACAGGCTGGCTCGGTGCCGTTAACCTGCAAGGGCAGGCGAGGACAGGCCACTACACACACAGCCTAGTTAGGGCCACTGAACACGCTCTCTAATGAGGGGAAACTCTTTCAGTCACTAGCTGAGCTCAGTGCTTGGTTTCTTGGGTGATATTTAAACAAGTGGTTCATCTAAAAATCTAAATTTGCTGAAAATGTGCTCACCATACAGCAATCCATACTGTATAAGAGTTGGTTTCTTCATCAGGTTTGGAGAAATGTAGCATTCCGTCACTTGCTCACCAATGGATCCTCTTGTAGTGAATGGGTGCCGTCAGAATGGGAGCAATAATTATCACTTCTGGAAAAAAAAAAGAGCCAATAATCCAGTGATAAGTCCATCTCTTGTTGTCTCTCACATCAAAATCCTTCCACATAATTGTTTATAGTTGTTTTGGACTGTTTAAGCTCGTTAAAAAAAAGTGCAATAAATAAATAAATAAACACTTGTCCTTTTTACATCTGCACTCTATTCATTTACAAACTGCTTGTTTTTCTTTAAAAAATGCACAAATAAAATAAATAAATCTAGCTTTTCTAATCTTTTTGTATTCTGTTCGTTTTCTTTTTATTTATTATAAAATTAACAAAAGCAAAAAAGGGCTCTAACACTAGCTTGCTCTATTCTTTATCTACATGTGTTTTCATTATTATTATATAATTAAAAAGAAAATGCTACATGTACTGCGCCTTGTCATAGCACTTGCATATCATTGCTCTTTTGTTGATTTTGATTGCTTCCATTGTCCTCATTTGCAGGTCACTTTGGATAAAAGGTAAACTAAATTACTAAACGTAATTTTAATGATGCTTGACCTGTGCAGATTTCTCTCCTGATTCAGACTAAATAACTTTTCAGCAATATTATGGATAGCAGACTTATATTTTAGCCAAAGCAAGTTAAAAAAGTCTTTATTTATATTTATTTGTGGATTATTGTGATGCTTTTATCAGCTGTTTTGACTCTCATTCTGACGGCACCCATTCACTGCAGAGCATCCATTGATGAGACACTGATGAAATGCTATATTTCTCCAAACCTGATGAAGAAACTAACTCATCCTAATCTTGGATGACCTGAGGGTGATGTTTTAGTTATAATTTTCCTGAAAATAACTAAATTGTTGCATTTGAGCATGTGATTTACAATATTATGAGCAATGAGATAATATTTGACTTATCATTTGAATCTTGTTAGTAATATTACATTATATTTTTTGTTTATATTATTATATAGTTTATTTGCACATGTAGTACTTTTGTCAAGTAGCATTTAGATATAAACATGCATTTAATTACATTAAATTAACATTTTGAATGAGCTCCCTGCCATATCTTTATGTTAACTATAAAAACATACACACACACACACACACACACACACACACACATAGCTATATATATATGTGTATATATCATGCATTTTAATCATTCATCTTTATTCCAATTGTTAGTGCAAAAAATTCAACAAATGTATCTAAAAGGAAAATTCTAAAGACATTTAATAACATTCAAATGTCCCGCCCCCAAAACACTGTAACAAACATAAAGACAATTTATATGCATGCACTGATAAAGCTGCAACGACTGTGACAGAAACCAGCTCTAGGTCTAAGTGTACACGTCTTTAAAAAAAAATACTATCTTCTTTGGCTTCATCGCTGTTCACAGAAATCCATAAACCGTGCTTTAATAAGAACTCTATTTTATTAATAACACTCTTGAATACACACCTACAAAATAAACAAAACGTCACACATACTGTAGAAACAATTTAGTTTTGTACCATTTGCATCATCACAGTGCATAAAAAATGTGTATAATATTTTTTTCCCCTCTTTGCATAGTTACAGAGCCCACAGAGTCTTCAGAATATCATGATACCACCGGCTAGAACTGAGAAGGATAATGATAAGACACAGTTTGTTTGGAGGGACAGTGTTGCACATTTAAATGACATGCAGCAGTTCTGACACCTGGCTGGGACGCCCGTTAATTCAGAGCAGAGGGGCGATCGATAATCTTAAACAATGAAGAGTCCCGGCGGGGAGCCGCTCGTTCTGCGTCCTCACACACACACACACACACACCGGCTACGACAGCATGCGCTAATGACCTCACAAAGCTTCTGTGCTGATGACAAGTCCTTAGACAGTATTTGTGAATGTCATTCAATAGATCAATTGTCTGCTTTTTAGTCTACATTTTTTCTAGATCTCTCATTTTATCACTTGTTTCTGTCAAATTGTTTGCTGGAAAAGTGTACTCAACTATCTTTATTTAACATAAATGTCATTTGCTTTGATATTTTTTTATCTAATGCAAGGACAAATCAATTTTTAGTGTGACGTCTGTCCAAAATACTTTTCAAGTGCATTGCAAACGCTTCTGCTAAGCAGATGTGGATATCATACATGCCCTGTTTTTCTTTTCTTTTTGTTTGCACTTACTTCGTTTCAGGATCTCTTAGCATTGCTTAAAGTGGACAAGTGGCAAATAAACTCGAATTGAATTGAAGTGAATTGAACTCCTGGACCGAATCACTATTCAGTGTTTGTTTGTTGGCTGTGGATGTGTGATTTGGGGTAAGCTGTGACACTTTGATTTAAACACTGAAGATATTTTCAATTCCAAAAATCCTCTTGTTTTTGGGGTGAAATATAACAAACTTTCTTCATAAACATTCACCATTTTTGAATTTGCCCATCAGTGTTTGAAACAGCCCCCACAGACACTGAAACGTTAAACCTCAGACTCATTTTATATGACTATATGATCATGATGAATGGCAAACAGGAATGTGGCACGGGTGAAACATGTGCTATTGAATTAGAAACATGATAATGCAAATACTCATTTAAAGTTACAATTCTAAAATCATTCTGTATCTCGGTTTAAGTTTGTTTGATCGAAGTCATTTCCTTTAAACAAAGTCAAGTGATTTCTTAAATCATTTCTCATGTCTAGATGGTAGAACATGAATGTAACCTCTGAACGTGGCATTGAGGTATCAGTTGTCCTGAGCTGCGTTCTCCTGTTAAATGACCCAAACTTGTTATTGTGACTCTTCGACCCGGAGGAGCAGAGAAGCATGCCACCGACTGGAAACCAGAGGAGCTCGACATTTGTAGAAGTAAGAAACGCCTTGCTTCAGATGCCACGATCCCAAACAGTCTGTGCTTTGTCTGAGTCTGCACATAAACACAGCCCAATTTATTGTCTAATTCCATTCCGGGGTGGACGAGATCGCTTTAAACTGTGGACTAAAAAACAACCCAGAGCAGAAATAGCCCCATTCCGTGCAGATTTGGCAACCTTGTTCGTTGCCAAAATGAAAGCAATGCACCAAGCAGGTTTGACCATCGGCGTAAATCCAAGTATGTTGTGTTAAGAGAATATTCTCAAAGGTCCTTCAAATCAAACTCGGGTGAACCCTAATGATGCTAGTCATTTTTTTTTAAATGCATCCAAATGTCTATGAGATCCCCCAACACTGGCTCCCCATTACATGGGTTGCCAGGTTTTGTCCATGGACTGAATGTGCTCCTTGGCCTTCATCCTCAAAGCTGCGATGCTAGAGCCGTGGTCCACATCTGGGTATTTGTCATTAAATGGACACTGGTAAGGAGGTGGTGGCATGGGTTGCATTCCCTGCACCATGCCTGGAGAAGTGTTCAGGAAGCCAGGGTGGCCCGTGTAGGACGGCTGGAGGCTTTGGCCGGGTCCCATGAAGCCTGGGATGCTGTGCATGGGAGTGGCACTGGACAACCAGGGGTCCAGAGGAAGAGAGTTAGACATCGGCCCAACGTTGGGCGCCATGGCCGCTCGGTTGAAGGACAGCATTGGCGAGTCATGGAGCTTCATGCTTCCCGAGTCCATTTTTTCCTGTCGCCGCCATTTTGCACGTCGATTCTGGAACCAAACCTGTAGAACGGGACAGAGTTGAGAACTGTTTAGACTCAACCTTTTAACATTGACTGAAACTACAGTCAAGAGTCGGCTCCCTTCCTGGTAACCTTGCTTGGACGTTATGCAAAAGTTACAGGGTTGCACGGTTTTGACTTTGCACAAACAACATGTTATGCATTATGAGTTTTTACAATCCTCTACGTTTTCATCATTAACCTCCATTGTAACGAAAATACGGTATGTGTTTCCCTGCTTCCCACAGCACAAGATACTAAAAGGGAGCAGAAATGAAGAACCAGGAGAGACATGTGCCAAAATTCATGGGATATTCTAGACTAAAATAAAAAAGAAATATCCCTCAGCAAAGTAATAAGCTCTTATTATATCAGTGTCACATTAGAAATATCAAGTGGTACTGTATTTTACTGATGGAAGATGTCTAACCAAGCCTGTCAAAGTGATGGATAATTCATTGTAGTGCATTTTCTAGTCATGAGAAGGCATTCACAACCTATAATGTGGCATATTTCAGAGCAAAAAAATGTAGGTTTAATTGATCTGTTTTTAGTTTTTGGCATTGCATATCAGAACATTCCTAACCCTCGATCCGTGTTGGGAAGGTTACTTTGGAAAGTCACCCTATTTCTTGGAAACTATGCCTCGTATTCTCCAAACAGCAAACACAAATCCATAACTTCTAACTCAGTTCCACAAAGTCAAAATGAACTCAATCTCACTGAAAAAAAAAAAAAAAGTTTTCTCTCAAATATGATACACAAACACACACACACACTTCAACACAGTATTACACACTGATGAGATCAATTCTAAACAACACTACAAAATAAATGGTAAGTGTGGTGCTCCACAAATGTTTTACTCCTAATTTAATTTCCTGTAGAGTACAGTACAATACAGCAAACAACAATATTCTGCACCAGTATCCCATTTTTGGTTTGGAACAGGCCAAGGAATCTCTTCAACATCACAGGCTTTGCTTTACTGTGGGTAAAATCCTTTGTGGGTAAAAACAAGACTGGCAAAATGCTTAGTAATGTTGTCAGTATAACACTGCACTTTTAGTATTACCTGATGTAAACTATGAACACAGTTTGGATGACAGTTACTTTATTGAAATGCAGAAGGCTGCACTTCTTATGTATGAAACACACACTCACACACACACACACACACACACACACAAACAGACACTGTCATTGTCAATTAGAAAAGAAAAAAAATATGTGCACAAAGGAAAGGAAACCACAGACAAATGTACAAAATCAGTTGCATGAAACTTTTTATGATGTGCACAAAGGAAAATGGGGAGGTTGTAAAAATTAATTTTAGCATTTACTTTCTGATTCGAGAAATGTGTGTGCGCGTGTGTCTGAGTGTGTGTGTCTGTGTGTGTGTGTGTGTGTGCATGTATGAAAATATTCAGAAGCAACCCCCTTTTGTAATCATTAAGATTAAGTTATTTCTTAGTAACTGTTAAAGACTGTAGTTACATTTGTTTTGTAATTAAATAAGATAATTCTGTTTCATGCAACTCCTCAACACTGTCCTCAGTCTCAGTAACGTTGGACTGAATCCACCCATCATTCCCTTCTTTACAGGTTTAACAGATAGAGCTTTATCAGTTTAACAAAGCCGTTTCTTGTATTAAACCAGATTCTCTTCACCCTTGTTACACAGTATCACCTTGTAATGCCCTATCAATACAGTTTCATAACAAATGATAATAGCGTTAAGTGACCCAGCATGCATCACCCAAAGCTCACCTGAACACGAACTTCTGGGAGGTTGACTTTCATCGCCAGCTCTTCTCGGCTGTACACATCCGGGTAGTGGGACTTCTCAAAGGCGCGCTCCAGCTCGTGTAACTGATAGGTGGTGAAGGTGGTTCTGTTGCGTCTGTGTTTCTTTTTAGGTTGATCCTCATCAGGAGCGTCTGGTGAGCGACTGTCGCTCTCCACATTGCTCCGTGGATCTCCCAAATCTGCGTCGCACTTCTCTGTGGAGTAAAGTCCAGTATCTACAGCACAGGATGAACGCATTGCTCTTTATTGCCAGGTACTCTTATAAAGATTTAATGGGTTTTAGCCTAGCTGTACAGCTGAACAGTAGTTGCTATTATGACCAAAATCTCACAAAATGAGAAATTTTATTTTACAAATTTACGATATGCATTTTAAAGCATTAAAAATAAGAACAAAGAAGCAAATTACAAACACAATAGAATAAACATACTAATTAAATAAATGTTAGTTTTTCAGCTCCACCACATTTGTTTATTTCCACACACGATTATTTAACATGCACTCTTTTACAAAAAACTGCAGAAATTAAATAATAAAATGTAGCTAAAATACTGCATATGTGTGAATCACATATGAATTGATTCTTATAGATCCAAAAGTAATGAAATCAAGAGCAGTGAGTTATATTCTTTTTGTCTTTTGTTGTTTGATTAACATTAATGACAGACACTGTAAATAAGACAGCTGGCCCTTTAAGACTTTCTCCAATATATTGAAACACATCAATTTTTTACATAATTGACAGTATTTTGATATAATGATTTGTTTTATCATTCAACAGCTAAACAAAAATGGTGCATCTGATCACTCATAAAGTAACAGCAGAGTTCTCCTCAACAAGACACATTATTTTTCCAATCATTCTTGTCTGAAATGCAAACATTGTGGGATGAGGTACATAATAGAGCACCCAAAAATGTATGTATGTATTTATCTGTTCTGTTGATCACCAAAAAACATGCATTTTGATGAGTGTTGAGAAATAAAAATAGTCGACGGTACCCATTGACTTACATAGCATGGAAAAAACAGTATGGAAGTCAATGGGTACCGTCAATTGTGTCATAGCCAACATTCTTTAAAATATAATCTTTTGTGTTCAACAGAAGAAAGAAACTCATGCTAGTTTGAAACAACTTGACAGTGATTGAATACATTTTTGGATGAACTATCCCTTTAAAAGCACCATTAATAAAACTACTTATGTTATTTTGCCTGGTGCAGTGATGGAGTCAGATGTTCACCTTTCGATTTTATGAATTCCTAGAAAACTAAAGATTTGGGAGTTCCATCACTTCTGTCACGGTGCGTGAATCCTCCCAGTAATCCAGCACGCAGATGTCACCGGTTAAACCTGCAGACCTCATGCGGCCAAGACGGCTAATCCAGCCGTTAAGAGGTTCACTCAATACTACAGCGTTTCGCCAGAGAGTGGCCCTCCAGCCTGACAACAGCAGAGATTTTCATTTCGCAGAAACGGCTAAGAGCAAACAGCACCACATGTTGAGGTGGAACACATCCAGGTTGAATCTAATTGAGTTAGGCAGGATTAGAGTAAGACCGCTAGTTCAGTGTTAGCAAGTGTTAAACGTGCTTGAGAAAGTAGATACACCAGAAAATAAGTCAGAATTCGAGGTTGCACTCACAACTGTGATAAAAAAATCTGAATTGTTCCATAGAAATCTGACCAAATCTATCCTAAGCTTTACGTTTTGGTGTGTATTTCATCTCTAACAGTATGAGAGAGTCTTCAAATCAAGTGTCTTGTTTGGGGAAATCTGTGCTGTTAGATTAAAGGCCTCATGTAGAAAAGATTAAAGGAGATTCAGGAGAAGCTCATGCAGGACGGTAGAACCATGCATGTGCAAATTCATCATTAATAATTGTAAACGGTGCATTAAGAACTTTTTGCATCGAGCCACTCAGAATTTAGTATTTTTTTTGCACAAGTAGTGTCTTTACGTGTGACATTCTTTGTACTTTTCATAAAACGTGATGTGATTTAGTAAACTCTCACCGTGATACACAGCTGACTGCTGGGAATTATCCGGAAGACTTTGCAGGTGGCCGTAGGGGTCAGAGGTCACTTGTTTCTCCAGATCTGCTCCATCCACTTTGAGTGTCCCGACAGGTTCGACCGGGTTGAGAAGAGGATCCTGGTCCTTATTGAAGCCCAGAATCACGTCGATGCTGTGCACGCGGCCTCCCATCCCCGGAGCGCCGCCTTTACCCAGATCATGGTAGTTGTCCGTTGAGAGGCAGCCATCATCCACCATGTTCATCGTATCTGGTGATAAATGCATCCAATCTGTCCTCAATGTAAGTCTCCTGGAAGAAATGTGTGCAAGTTATGTCTGTAAGAGAATCTGGTTCCAGTTTGTGGCAGAGATTCCAGTTTTAAAGCTTTGTTCATGAGTTAATACGACTTTGAAGACTGACAAAAAGAGATTCATATTTGTAACTTTTTGGTATGGTCAGTGCAACAGTATTTGACAAAATCAGGTAAAGCATTTACGGTCAAAAGTCATTGCATGTGATACTGGTCGTACTTTATTTATTTTTTTGAGTTTTATAATTCAAAAATAATTGGATATTGTTTGTGTGTTTGTTATGGTTCAACATATTAGGGGTTCATGTTTTGCAAATGCAATAAAAAAAATCATAATATAATATAATATAATATAATATAATATAATATAATATAATATAATATAATATAATATAATATAATATAATATAATATAATATAATATAATATAATATAATATAATATAATATGACATATTGTATTGCTATATATTGGATGGCAACTATTTTTGTTTCTATAAAGTCTCCATTTAGATCAGAATCTGTTCCTTTTTATGTATTTTTTGATTATTTGATCATGTAATTTTTTTATTAATTATAATAATAAAAAAAAGCTTTTAAAATAATTTTTTTAGTAAGAATGAAAAAATATTATATGTTAAATCTATAAGGTAAGGTTAAGGTTATATTATTTTCCCACTAAATCTAATTTAAATTCTGAGTTTATGAATTAAAATTAATTTAATTAGGCTCAAAAAAGAGGCAAAAATTCAGTTTTTCCACATTTAAAAATATATTTATTTTAAAATAATAATATAATATGTTATATAATAAACCCATAGGAATCAAATCTATCTATCTGTCTAGCATGGTGAATTTCACTTATATTTATCATATTTCATATGTTAATCCTGAGCAAAAATGCATAGTATTATAGTATTATAACATAACTCTCTTTTAGATTCAGAAATGATGCTCAAATCTACTGTAGCTCTAGTTTACAAATTAAAAGTCACTCAATCAAATAGAAGAAAAAACTTTGCATTTTTTTCCATCAATGTCTTGTTTTATCAGAATCTCACAGGCCTGGTCGTAAACCTATGGTGGCACAATTTTAGAATTTTAATAGAAATTACATTTTTTTAAGTTTGTGAGCAGTTATGCTGTATAATATGTCATATTTAATTTTTCTTCAATTTCATACCTGTTGAATGTGCATTTAGACATCTATTCAACCAATAATGAACTATTGTGCAAACAACGAAAAAGTACTGTGTGTTGCATTTTAAAAAGTATATGCTTTAAATACACAAACAGAAATAAGTCTTATTCAGCAATTTTAAAGGTAACTTAAATGCAAAGTAAATCTAAATTAATCATGGAACCTTTAAATCAGAAAAACTAAACTTCACGCACCTTTTCTACAAATTTCCGGCTCATCAGAATCACTCAGGGTTGTCTTCGCATAAAAGCATCGCCGAAAATGACACACCGCAACTTTTTACCCACAGTGCACCTGGTTCAGACTGTAAAACGACCGTTAACGGCTATTTCTCGCATCCCAAAGCGAGGTAAATTCGGAAGCACTCAGATACGTCCCATTCCCACACCATATAGGTCTTGATCTTTAGGATGAAGCCATGCAAACTGGCCTGACGTGCAGAGAGCCGGTGGCAAGAGGGAAAGACTTAAGAGGTTTAATAATTGGAATCCTTCCCTTTAAGGATGATTGACAGTTGTTCTCTGCCGGGGTAATTGCACTAAACGCTGGCCGTGGTTTGGCCACAGAGGGAGGCCTGCGCTAATGAAGCACCGACAGAATGTCCTTTCAACACTCTTTTGTCTAAATGATAACGGCGACCTACTGAAAGTGTCCTTTAATCCACAGCTTCACAAAGACAGCACACCGTGTGTTAAGATGTGTTTTTCTTCTGCAGTCAAATGCCTTCAGTGCTTCACAAAGACGATCGGGTTAAGCAGACGTACAGAGAGATAGAGTGTTGTATTGCTGATAACACAAACAGCTCATTCTTTAAACTCAGTATGAAGTTTTAAAGTTTGTCATGTGCATAAATGAATGACCTGCTACATCGCTGACGAATAGCATCGAATTCAATGCAGCAACAGGTGTCTTTTTTAATATGTAATTAAAAAAGATTTTTTTATATGTAATTTATTCCTGTTTCATATTTTTGTTAGTATTGTTAATATTTAGAATCAGATTTTTTAATTTTTATAATTAAAATTTTTATTTTACAAATTAAAATTTTTAGAAATTTGTGTTTTTTTTTCTAATTTTTTGTGAGTGTGTGTATTTACATATTGCATTATTGCATACATATATATATGTGTGTGTGTGTGTGTATGAACACACACTCACTTAAAATAAGAAAAAAAAAATAGGATTGCTAAAAATGTCAATTTCTTAAATAAAAATGTAAAATATAAAAATAAAAGCTGATTCTAAATATTAACAATACTAACAAAAATGTGAAGTCTTCTACTTGAGCAATTCATTTACTTTTAATTTGTAAACTCTGAATTTAAATTATGGATTTAAATTAGATTTAATGAGAAAATAAGTAACGTCACTACTTCACAGAAACTAAACCAATAAGATGTTAAGATGTAATTGTATTAATAAAGCATATAAATTTTAACATGATACATGCATTTGGTTTATTGCAAATATATATATATATATATATATATATATATATATATATATATATATATATATATATATATATATATATATATATATATTAGCATATTGAATTCTATGAGACCATATGCAAACTTAAAAAAATAAATAATCCAAAGCTCTAAATATGAAAAGCTTCATCAGTGATGAATCGGCCGCTGGTGTTTATTAACTGACTGTATAATAGATTGGCTTTACCTGCTCATAATTACTCTAAATTGACCCCCATGTAGCTCATTAGACTCAGATCTGACCTCATCAAACGATGCCACACTTGACCTCAAACTGGCCACAAACTTCTCAGACTCTTTATTAATTGTTTTAAACGTGGCTTGCTCATGTTAGCGTGGTTGGGTCTGTGATGGTTTCCTTTAAGCCAGTTGGCCAGGTTAATGCTCCTGAGACTGACTGACACAGAGATCAACCCCAGATTTTCCCCAGCCTTAAAGAAATCTAAAGCACAGTTTAAGAAGCCTCAGATGACCAGTTTGGATGTCTGGAATAAAGGAAGGGATAAGATGTGCAATTCCCCTTCATTTATTAATATCTTCCCTTCGATAATTTAGAATATTTAAAACAAGACTCAAAGATATATATATATATATATTTATTATACAGAGAATCACTGTTATTTTACTATTGCGATACCATTATAGGTTTTATAAATTACCATTTTTCTGTTTCATGATTTGCTTTGACTCTTTACAGTTTAAATTAGGCTGAAATTATCAGACTTTTCAATTGTGACAACTTGCCCCACTATTGTGCAACAATGGTTTATTACAAATTTTCAAAAGCTGATTTTTTTTTAGACAAGACTTTTTTTTTTTATTGCATTGCAAATACATTTAGATTGCAAATGCTGATTATTTTTTTTATTTTTTTTGGATACATTCAGTACGGTCGGTGATAACGCACACTGACAGCAGCCATGTTTACTGACCCTCAGTCTGCTGTTAGTTTGACCTCTGCTTAAAACACAGGAGACACAAGACAAGAGCGATTTCTTTCCGTTCCAGTGCTCGAGTCCAAACACAAGACCGTCTGACTTCAGCTGATTGTGCTGAGTGTCAGTAGAAATGGACAGATTCGAGGGCCAGGTCATTTTCTAGACGAGCCAATTACAGACTTTACACTTATAAACTCTGGGACAAACCCCAAGGAGTCTCTTGGAGTGGGATTTTTCTGATAAAAGAGGCTTTTGGGCCATCTGGGCATCAGTGAAAGGCCCTTGATGCCAATCCTGAACAGGAATCAGAGCAGTTTTGCTAATAAGTAAAGGAGTTATTCATTATTGTATTGTGTTGCATGTATTTCAGGTTGCTTTGATGTTAACCAGAGGAAGATGTTACTTTATTAGTTGAATTTGAGTAAGTTACAGTACAAACACTGGTTGTACCATCCATTTTCACTCAGAAATTTCTAGTAAATTGCACAATGCATTAAACAGGAAATTGTGAAATTGCATTCATTATTTCTTTTGCATTTATGTATTTACACTGTTAAAACTGATCAAAAATGGAAACAGTGTTCACTCAGAAATTGCTAGTAAATTTCACGATTAATTAGAATGAATAGCAAGTCATAGATTATAAATGTTTAAATATTTTCTTGTAAAACCTAGATTAGTAATAATCTTTGAAAATTAATTTTACAGTGTTCTTGCATGATTGCCTTTTTATTCCATCCTTTTTACTTTTTTGCTTTTTTACAAAATTGCTGTTTCTTTTAGAAAATAGTCAACCATGGTAAATATGCATGTCTGTTTTTTTTAGGTTTTGCATGTTAATTTACACTAATTGCACTGCATTCTAAATCAATTAGCTGACCTGAGTTAATGAGGAACTTCTGTACAGGAGTGTGTATGTGACGCACAAGACTGGTCTATTAAATTTTGGCAGATAATCCAATGACCTGGATGTATCCTAAAAAAAAAATCAAAAATGATACCAGTTGAATCAGCTGAATGCATGTTACTCATATTACTTACATTTATGCATTTGGTAGACCCTTTCATCCAGAGCGACATTGGTTTACATATTATAAATTCATGCATTCCCTGGGATTTTAACCCTTGACCTGTTGTAAGCATCATGCTTTTACTGTGACAAACATGATGGATACTTGGCTACTCTAACTGAGAGAAGAGGCTAATAATCATTTTATCACGTTAAAATATTAAGGCTGCACTTCTTTGCTTGTTTCCTCATTATCCTAATTGAGAGCAAATTAGCTAAGAGGTGCAGTGCAGCTATCAAGCTCCTTAGATTTAGCAGAAGACAATTTAAGCCTCGCAGATCCTATTAGTGACAAAACAGATAACGCTTGAAGGAGCTGCGTCAGCTTACCACCACAGGACGGAGAGAGAGAGAGGGAGAGAGAGAGAGAGAGAGAGAGAGAGAGGGAAGAGAGAGAGAGAGAGGGAAGAGAGAGAGGGAGGCTTCACCCTTGGTATGACCAAAATTTAAAGTGCAACAAATTACACATACTGTACCTCGGGCTGAAGATAAATGCAATTGGTAAACTACATTTGGCTGTGAATGAACTGAAAAAGAAAGCAAGAAGGGCCTTTTATGCCATCAAAAAATCTATCCAAATAGAAATACCAATTCGAATCTGGCTCAAAATATTCCAATCAGTCACTGACTGAGAAGTGTGGGGTCCTCTCCTCAATCACTAATTTGAAAAAATGGGACAAAAATCTGATGGAGCCCTGCATGTGGAGTTCTGTAAGAGTCTCCTCAGAGTCCAGAGGAACACTACGAACAACACATGCAGGACAGAATTAGGCCAATACCCTCTACTAATGCACAGTGAGAAAAGAGCCATCAAATTTTGGAGACACCTAAAAATGAGCGACCCCAACTCTTACCATTTTAAAGCCCTTAAAAACCATAAAGTGAACCCTAAAAAAGCCCCCTGATTCAGACGATCCTGAAGCTGCAGAAGCAAACTAACACGACTAACAACAGCCAGCATCAGGACTCTGAAATATATACAAGATACATCGATGCCTGTCACAAAAAGAGGGAGGAGTCAACAAATCAGTGATGCACCCATACACACACACACACCACATTGAATTATAAATTGTTTGTAGAATTTTTAAATGTTATTTGTTCTACTTTTGAAACGTATATACATGCATGTTTTTACTGCATATATATCTGTCCTAGATTCAGTGTAAACACTCTGCTTTGGCAATACATTGTAACAATTGTCATGCCAATAAAGCACATATTGATTTGAATTGAGAGAGATAGATAGATAGATAGATAGATAGATAGATAGATAGATAGATAGATAGATAGATAGATAGATAGATAGATAGATCACTGTACCCTTACGAAAGGAAAATATATTTACCAATATATTTCTTAAAATATATTGTGATATATTGTAATATATTATTTTCCCTTTTTATTTTCTAGTATTTTATATATTTTAATACATTTAATAATATATTGATGATACATATATTATATAATATATTGCCACTTTCAATATATTGCAGTATATTGGAAAAAAAAAAATATAAATAAAAATATATGCCTAATATATTACATGATATTTTCCAATATACTGCAATTTATTTTTGTTTCATAAGGGTATGCAGTATATACAGTAATATTGTACAGTCTTCAGTGTTTTTCTCAGTTTTACATAACCTGGGCACAGAAGGACATCAGATTGGAAAGCCTTCTTCTCGTCACTCATTCCTCGAACTGTGACACCTGCAGATCTGCATCGAGTTGTTTGCTTTTGTTGAACTGACACGAGGACAAGAATGAAAGCAGGGAACTAATCCTGTTATGACTGAAAATCAAATTAAACCAAGAGCATTAGACGCATGCCTTCAGCCTTCCATGTATTTACATGACACGCATGCTTCTGATGATTTTTCTTTTCTTATGGGTGTTTCCTGTCAGGAAGCTCTGTTAATGCCGGACAAATGGATTTTAAGTGTGTAATTTTAGGTTGTTGATGACGTCAAATCCCAGTGAGACACTGACATGCTTTGGTGTTACAGTAAGATTAATCTAGTGCTTAGTCTTTATGCACTAATGAACTTCCTTCCATACACCCACTGCTCACAGAGATTACACTCGTTCACTTCATGAATGAAAGTGAGTCTGCAGTTGTTCTTGCATTTGCATTCACAAATGTGTCTCTTTATGGCTGTAAATGGATGTGAATGTTTTATGTTGACTTCCATAGCATTTGCATGGTGCTCTAAACTATTTAAAGGAGCAGTACACCCAAAAATTATAATGTGTTGAAAATGTCCTCACCCTCAGGTCATCGAAGATCTAGATGATTTTGTTTCTTCATCAGATTTGGAGAAATGTAGCATTGCATCACTTGCTCACCAGTAGAACCTCTGCAGTGAATGGGTGCCGTCAGAATGAAAGTTTTACATACAATCAGACAACACTTGGGACTCATTTTTAATGTGAAGATAGCAAATGCTTTATTTTGAATTGATTCTGACACAAGCATAACATAATGAAGCACTTTAAATTAATTTGGAAATAATGCTGACTAGAAACATAAAGTAAAAATATAGATATTATAAAATATGTAAAACAATTCCCGAACAAATTGCGGACTTCAACCAATCAATATGTTAAGAGAAGAGAGCCAGGTAAATACAAGAAACTTAAAAACTTATTTCCTGCATTGCATTTTTGCATGATTTATTTATTTTTAATTATGCACATTTGTTATGTAACATCATGACTGTAATGTGGGAAAAAAATTGCATGTTCACACAACTCTTTATTTTAATGTTTCATTAATGCAAGCTACTTTAGATAAGAAACATTATTGTAAGATGCTTATTTTTCATTGCTTTTCAGAAAAGCAGCAGATCTCCACAGGTTTGCATTGCTTGTTGCATTGCATTGAACTATTATCCTCTTAAAGGGACAGTTTCCTCGAAAATGAAAATCTGTGATTATTCAGTCACCTTTGGCTTGGATCGAATCAAAATCCACGTCCATGTTCTGGCGTTTTCCCAGAAAAGATTCATTCATCTCTTCCTGTTCCTCATCTTCCTTCACCATCTTCTCCAGTTTGATCATCATACAGAGGCCTTAAATATAATACAGTAATGATACAGTAGATTTACAGTAGATATGTTTACCTTTGGATTTCATTTTAAGAGATGTCACCCCAGAATCAAATCAGTGCTATTTGTGAGATGAACCCAGGATGCTTTACTCAATATTGTATTACAATTATGATCATCTAAAGGCAATTATTTAATAAAAACCTTCACAAGTAAAACATACGTTATATTAATAAGAATAATATTCATTGAAAAAACTTTGTGTGTGTGTGTGTGTGTGTGTGTGTGTGTGTGTGTGTGTGTGTGTGTGTGTGTGAGTGTGTGTGTGTGCTCCAGGATGGAGCTTAAGAAGGTTAAAAGGGTTTAGAGCTAAAATATGGAGCAGGTGGCTTTATATCTCGAGTCAAACAGGGACGACGCTGTAATACTTCCTAACCAAACCAGCTATTAAACAACATACATGTGCAACGATTGCAATCCCCAAAACTACTATTATATATTACTCTTTATATTGTTTATTTCACTGTTAATTTACATGATGCTGAATTAAATAAAATCATTTAACATTATTTGAAAAAATGAATTGGAATTCAATTAAAAACAATGTATAAAAATAAATAATTCAAAATACTCATAAAACAATTCTAGTACATAAATAAAACAATAAAATATATATTTTTATTGTTTATTTTATAAAAAGAATTGTATTCATTAATTACATTAATTGTATTCTATAATTAGTTATTTAATTATTTAATAATTTTTTATAATGCACAAAATGACTATGGAAAAAATTATTAACAGTGAAAAAAGGAAAAAAGGAGAAAAAAATAACAGAAATTACAATGAAATTTACCATTGTTATTTTAATTAATTATTTTATTACAACTGAACCTTTGAATTTTTTTTACCTTCATTTAAATATTTTAAATATATAGTTAATTAATTATTAAATTGTTTTTAAAATTATAAAACAAATACTATGGGAAAAGAAAAAAACAACAACATAAAATCATAACTAAAAATATTATTTAAAATTAAAATAAAAAAGTATAAAAATTCAGGTTTCCAAATATTCATTTATAAATATAAATAATACTTATAATAATAATAAATTTAATAATAATTAAATAATAATAAATAATAATTTAATACTTAAATAAACACAGATAGAAGCACTTGTGTGTAAATCTGTGCTGATCTTCTGATGGAAATATTTGTTGTGGTTGGATCACGTTAAAAGCTGTGGCCTTTGACCTGATAAGGACTCTTGTGACCCAGTTCTGGACTTAATGCTGTCGGGTGTTATATAAAGAGATGAGGTGTAATGCACAGCATCATTATGATTGTGTGTGTGTGTGTGTGTGTGTGTGTGTGTGTGTGTGTGTGTGTGTGTGTAGGCTTTTTTCCGAGACGTCACAGTAACAAGCTTTCACACTGACAGCTTTCTCATTTCAAGAGTTTAGTGTCTTTATTTCCCCTCCTTACATGAATGCACACTTTGTTTATTTTAAATCATGACAAACAGTTATTGTAATACACTGTCAGGCATCTCTGACAGCAGCTGGCTTCAGATGACGGATGTGATGAACTGATCCTGTTATTGGCTGGCAGCAGGCCACAGGAAACGGGAATTATGGATAAGACAATAATAACAGGCTAAGATGATTTCATTATGTTTATAAACATCACTTTGCACTGCATGGTATTCAAATTATATTTATGTTATTAAATATAAAGGCAAATGAAAGACAATATAACTGTGATTAATTGTGCAGTAACAGTTTTTTTTGTTTACTTTGGAGGTCTACTGTATCATCTAGTACCAAAGTTATTATGATTTATTATATTGACAATGAGATTATTATATTCATATTTGTTTATGTTCATTTATTATTTTCAATTATAAAACCATAGGCTATATCATTCAAATTATATAATTTAGCAATTATAAAATCTTTTAATTCATCGAAAAACGAAGATGAAATGGAACGAAATGTAAATATTAGATCAAAATGAATTAGTATTGCATTATTTTGCAGTTATGAAATTAACTAAAAATTAAACAATTATCAAAAACAACAAATTAAGATGGAAATTATTATTATTATTAATTATTCTTACAATTATGCATTATTGTTAACTAAAACGTATCTATTAACAAATGTTTTTTGTTCAAAGATTATATAAAATATAGTAGATATTAGATGAAAAATATATATATTTTAAAAGAAAGTCGCTCACTACACACGCGTTTCAGATGGTCACGTGGCATTCCCTTGCTGAACTCATTTGCATAAAGTTGCATGCATTTTTTTATTTTAGCGCTCAGTGAAACAGAATAATGGGTTTGCCAGTGTGAGATTAATTGGTCATGATGGAACTTTGTGAGATCTCGATGAACAAACACTTGCAGATTTTTAGTGGTAATAAAGCGCACTATTTGTGAGCTTAAGCAATAAAAATGTAGAGCTTTTGTTTTTTGGACACACATGTTGCAAAGTTTCGGGAATGACATCCACATAGGCTATCTTGATGTTGTTTTATTATTTATTTATTATTATTTTAATTTTTTGGTGGCTAAGAACTGTTTACATGTACTTTTTTATTGCATTTTAAGGATTCAAAAATCAAAACTTCTCGTTTTTTTTAAGCCAGCAAAAAAAAAAAAAAAAAAAAAAAAGAAGTTTAAAATCAATGAAGTTGTATACACTTCAAAATCAATCTCCTACTAACATATTTTCTGCACTTTGTTGTTAATGCTGATTCTGTTTTCAGTCAGCGATGGTGCGGCTGAACAAACGCGCTTCTGATTGGACACTGCGTTCCTAAAGTCAACTTAAACGTGCGTGATTGGTTGAAACGCTTGGCGCGGCAAGGTGCTCTTTTTTTTGCAGAAGCGACATTAATATTAAGACAATGGAGGTGTTGATGAAGATGAGGGATCATTTTATCTAACGGTTATAATCTGCTGATCTGAAACACATATCAATAGTGTCAATTAATTTAATTAACAGAAAAGATAACTATGGTGAAATGCTTTTTTGCATGCTTTTCTTATGTTTTTAACTAAACAAATACTATTGAAAAGTTGAAACGCTAACAAAAATCTGTAATTGTTGACAAAAATTAAAATGAATAAATATTATATGAAAATTATTATTTAGTAAATTATTTTTTACTATCATACAATTATGAATTAAAAGCTATTCTTTTTTGTTAATCGCAACGAGGTAAAAATAATAATTATTTAGTTAATTATTTTACAATTATTAAATAGTTCATTAACGAACTATCATTGTTTTTTGTTAGTTGCCATAAGAAATAATTTAAATTAAATGCAACCATAATATGAACATATTTAATAAGTTAAAATAAAAACTAGAAGTTATATTGTTCAAAATATTAATGCAATCTCCAACAGTTTCTTTAAGATACTAAATACTTTTGGAAATGTTAAAACATGTATAGTAGGCTATGTAAAATTATCCACAGTAGCCTCAATGAAGTCGATAATGCAGATCATTTTAAATTGTTCAGCTATTATGGCGCTGTGTTATAATGATTTTTGTCCCACACATGAAGTTTTTATTTTCTCTCAGATCAAGTTCTTCTGTCCTGCTGCTGTTGACAGGAGCCTCGTGGAGGTTTATTCAAACTTCAGCGCCGTCTTGTGGTGTGTTTAGTGAAGTTCAGCTCGTTGAGCGTCATGACGTCATCTTTATCGCAGCACAAATGTAGCACAAGGAATTCGTTATTAAATTAATTTAGAATATTTGTTTACTTTCTCAACCAATATGGCATTGATGTTCACAGTTGTTCTTCTGCTTCAAATGTATATGGTGTGTGCAATAAAATGCATCTGTCTAATAATGCAATAAATCATTGAGATATTTTAGAATTTTGTGAAATATGAGAGGATGAAATACAGACGGAAAGCACTCAGACCTGAATGGTTGAGTGGCTTTTAATGTTTCAGGCCAGTGTTTGTCCCCAGGCTGTGTCTCAAACACACAGCATCTCTCTAGATTCACTCTTGTCCATTAAAAAGTCACATTTTAAAAGCGTTTATGATGTTTATAGCTCAACAGACTGAGTCTGAGTAAGTGCAGAAGAGCATCAAACCTCCGAGTGGATGCTTTTCAGTTTTATTTATTTATTTTTCCCAGATGGCCTTGCAAAGTAAATTCCCAAATTGCTTTATTATATAATATAATTTTTATTGTAATTTAAATAAAATATATCTGTGGCCAATAATCATAATAATATTTTTTTTTAAAACAACAACATATTATTATTTTATTGTATATAATTTAGATTGTTATAATATTATAAATGATGTTTGTGAAAATAATTGTTTTAATAAATATGATTTGTAATATTTTTCTTTATAATACAATATTATTAAATTAATAATAGCAATAAAAATGTATAGAAATAACAAATTCTTTATAATATAATAACAATGATATTAATAATAATTATAGTTTTTTCATACATTTTATTATATAATTATTATTATATTAATCACATTAATTTTTTAATTAGTATGTTTATTATAATAAAACACTTAATGAAAACTACAAATTAATAATTATTATTATTATTTCAATTATTGTAATTGTAAAATTATTATTAATATTTTAATATGTTTAATTATATTATATTATATTTTTAATAATTGAAATTGATTATTATTATATCAACAACAACAGCAACTAGCATAATAATAATAATAATAATAATAATAATAATAATAATAGCTACAAATTTATTTTGCTGGTTACAAGTACTTGCATTTTCCAGATTTTAATTTATGATTAACTGGTAATACATTTATATAGACTGCAAATGTGATATTTCATGTAACGAGCACAAAACCTGTGAGTGTGAGCACAAGCCTCCTGAGTACCAGACGGATGACATCATCACACAGGGCCTCAGCCAATCAGAGCGCAGCAGGAAACTTGGCTCCACCAATCACAGGAGACAGAGGGATGAGCTTCTGTTTACAGACACGACCCAGAGTGCCAAGCAGCTGCGAGAGAGAGAGAGATAGAGAGAGAGAGAGGGAGAGATGGAGAGAGAGGACCGTACAGAGGAGAGATTGTGCTGGGATGGAGAGACAGGGATGCAGTTGCTAGGGAACAGCGAGGAGACGTCCATCTTTTGCAGCTTGTTCCAGATACAGCAAGGTTGGGAAAGGTTTGGGAGATAAATGCACCATATAAAAGAGAGAAGGATGGAACGGCGGGTGATGTGACGTGATCTGGAGCAGCGTTAATGATCGAACACACCTCATAGCTGACCTAAAGGAGTCTGTGTGTTGTCGTGTCTGTATGAAGATGGCCATACACAGATCCTGAGACGCCCCTCTTTGTCTGAGGATCCACAGACGGGACGAGCTTCACCCGACAGACAGACAGACAGACAGACAGAGAGTCAGATCTGATGGATTCAGTGGAGAGCTGAAACACACACACAGAGAAACCAACGGCTGCCGAGAGAAACTGCTTCTGTTGTGAGTGTCTGACCTCGTGAGCATCCCGCTTTAATTCCACAGAGTGACGTGATTCTGAGTGAACGGGACAAATCTGGATATTTCCATGTGGAACTGATTCTGAAGGGGGTTTGTATTTGACAGGTGGGTGCATGGAGGGTTAAATAAGTTATGACAAATGAAAATGAGTGTTTCAGATCTGCAGAAGGTTACAATTTGATAAAAGATTACTAATATATATACGCGTGTGTATGTTTATGTATATCCTTTGATGCACTTGTGTTATTTTTGAGAGCTACCCTTTTTTCATTTTCATTTTAGTTTAAGTTTTAGTTAAGTTTTGCTGTGTTTTTGTGATTTGTATTTGTTTGTTTGTTTGTTATGCCTATATAGTTGTTATTATTTATTAGATTTTAGTTATTTTAGTACATCCGTTTCAACTAAATGAAATGGGAAAAGTTTGATATAAATTATATTTATTGACATAAAGTTAAATTTATTTTATATTTTGAATTAGTTTTTATTTTTGTATTTTCCATTTTTAATTTTAGCTAAAGTTGTAGTAATTGTTTTGTTTGTTTTGTTTTTAAATATGTCTATAACGTTTTCATAGATTTTAGTTATTTTAGTAAATCAGTTTAAACTAAATGAAAATAGGAAATGTTGCTTTGGCATCTACTTTTTTATTTCGAGTGTTTTAGTCATTTTGTGGAGTGTGTGTTTTATTTGAATTATTTATTGTTTTTATTTATTTTTGTTTTTTATTATACATTGTATTTATTAGTATTTTTGTGTACTGAATAATATGGAAATAGATGTAGGAACTCATCTTTCATTCATTCCTCAAATCATGTGACTTGATGAGGAGACTGACGAACATCAATAGCTCTCTGAAGAGAAATCATTTAGAGAATAATATGTGTTTTTGTCTATATAGGCTCTTGTAAATGTGCTGATCTTGTGTGATTGGGAGCAGAGGATGGGAACCACTGAAGCCACTTTACGGATGGAGAACATGGAGGTGAAAGATGAGTGGCAAGACGATGATTTCCCACGGTAAGACCTGACTGACCGTCAACTGATTGAGACACTGAGTGCTCAGAATAACATACTACCATACTGTTACAGCAGTATACATACTACAGTATGTGAATCTTCTATATGAATATGACCTTCAGCATTTGCCTAATGTGCAGTTTGCAGTGCATGAGATACTGTAACCCACAATGCATTGTGCCTGACTTCAAATGCAACATAGAAAAGTTGAGATTGTAGCATTTTTGCATACTTTTTGGCATAAATAAGAGCTACATTTAACGTGGAACATATTGAGATCTGACTGTCTGCTAGCTGAAACATTTCTGATTATTATCAGTGTTCAAAACAGAGCTGCTGCATATTTTGTGGAAATTGTGACTACTTGGGAATGTATTTCATTTTATTTTTTTTATAGAAATGAATATTTTTATTCAGCAAGGATGCATTAAATTGATCAAAAGTGAGTAAAGACATTCATAATGTTAAAAAAGATTTGTTTCAAAACTTTCTATTCATCTGTGAAACCTGAAAAAATAAAAAATATTCAACAGCACAACTGTTTTCAACATTAATAATAATCAGAAATGTTTCTTGAGCAGCAAATCTGCATATCAGAATGATCATGTGACACTGAAGACTGAAGGAATGATGCTGAAAATACAGCTGTGCATCACAGAAATAAATTACATTTTACAATATATGCAGAAAGAAAACAGCTATTTTAAATTATAATTTTTTTTCCAATTTTTTTCAGTTTTTACTGTATTTTTAATTACATAAATGCACCCTCGGTGAGCAGAAGAGACTCTTTCAAAAAGCATTTTATTTAACTTTTGACTGGTAGTATCAGTACTGCTCTTGATCTGTATATTGATTTATTTCACTTGCTAATGAGCAGATTTGTTCCCAAGCTATATGACACCAGGCATGTAAACATATGCTCGTCCCTTGGGTGACGTCTTTGATTTCTGATTGATTACGTCGGATCAGTACAGACCTGGGAGTAAGTGGAGCTGAGGATGTGTTATCTAGCTGCACATGAAGGAGAAAGGAAGGTGAATCCTGGCATAAACAGTCCTGAAGCAGTTTGTGGGTCAACATACAGTACATGAAGACATAAAGAGCACAGCCTTACATCATAATGCATTACCATTTATGGGCAAATATGAGGTCATCAGTGTTGCCATGACAACGGGGACTAGTAAGAGACAGAGGGCTGAATGACTGGTTCTGCACTTTATCACATTAACACTCGCTGAACGAAATCTTGCTGAATTAGGTTCTTATCATCATGTGCTGTACTTTCACTCTGAAAAATCTCCCTTATAATAACTTAATAACTTAGTACTCAGAAGCTAGATTGTTAACTGTATTTATTGAATGAAATAGGGCTGTGCGATATGGACAAAAAAAAAAAAAAAAACTTTAGCGATTTCTTTGATCAATTTTGCAATTGTGACACACATCGATATGCTTTTACAGTCATAAATGCATTCAGGATTAATTTGAAACATTTTTCCAAAAGAAAACTCCCGAACTGATTCAAATGATTCGTGAACCCGCTACGAACTCCTGAACTGACTCAAATGATTCGCGAACCCGCTACGAACTCTCGAACTGACTCAAATTATTCGCGAACCCGCTACGAACTCCCGAACTGACTCAAATGATTCACGCTCCATACTCCAAACTAGGAAGAATTAGGAAGCGTGCATTGTGAAGGGCGCTCTGAAAAGCGGCAGTTAAGGCAAAGGATTAAAACCTCTATCAAAACAGATGTCCAAAAGCATGTTCTGGGTGCACCGACAGGTGGTGGTACGCTCAAGAGCTATATTTGGAAGTGGCAGTACTGAGTACCAGTGCGTACGGGTGTGGTGCCGAATTTTGACCCCCTGCCAAATTATTACCCCCCTAATATTGATAGGTTTGGGGGAGGGGTTAGGATTAGGGGTGGGGTGGGGTTAGGATTAGACAATCAGGTAGCGATTTGAACGAGGGGGGTAATAATTTGGCAGGGGGGGTCAAAATTCGGCACAACACCGGCCGACTTAAAGCACTGGCGGAGAGAGTGTGCGCACTTAAAAAGTGTCTTATCTCACTTAAACTACCTCCTGTGCACTCACAACTCTCTCTATGCTCATGTGTTAGATATGAATTATTTTCGCATGTTTTTTATTTCTAGCCTTTTACCGCGTGCAGTGTGAATGCTCTGATCCGTTAACATGGGCTTGGAAAAAAGGCGCATCACAGACAGAGTGTTTGAACCTGGAGTTAGATATCCCCAGTCTGATCTGTTCTCGCGCTAGGGGTGTTGCATTCTGATTGGATCGGATAGCATACCGCAGGAGGTCAGGGCCGTGGAAAATCGTGCTAAATTGATTTAGAAATCCTGCACGCTAAAAATCATGATTTTATGACGATTTCTTTTAAACGCACAGCCCTAGAATGGACTGGAAATGAACAGAAAATAATTGTTGGCCCACCTGCAATACCACGGGTTTACACAGTTCTGTAACCCTCATTATTGCGCTGCGCTCCTCTTATTAACCAGCGTGTCCCTGACAGCGCACAGACTGCTGGGTAATTACTGACTGTACACAAACACTGCTGATCATAATGTCAGAGAATGAAGGGTTAAATGTGTCCGTCGCTCGTGCTGAACATGTTGTCAGCATCATTTATGTGTGTGCTTCACCACTGACCTCTGTGTGAGCCAAACACACTTTTATGAAGCATTGATGTAACACTGGCATAAAACAATGCATTAAATAACTCAGCTCCCAGTTAATGCCAGTTATTACTGTGGTTTAATGAGAGTGTGGTGCGGTGTTATTGTGAATTGAAGAAGTGCTATAATGACTAAGGGATGTGCGGTTGTGTGTTTTCTCTGTGTTGATTTCTAGGCCTCTTCCTGAAGACGGTGATTTAGACGGACTCACTGACAACACTGGTACGTTTATATCAGTTCATCTTTTATTAGCTGAAGAAGCACTGCAGTGTTGCTACCATTGACTAACACTGAAAATATTTTTATAAATAGTTTGTAATTTAATTATTAAATAATGATTATATGTATTTTCTGTTTTTGAAAGTATTATCAGTTAACATATAAATGAAAGAAATATATATAAATATATATTAAAAAAAACTAAATCATTTAGACTATATTTAATTTAAACTTTTATATAGATAAAAATATTTTTAAATTATTATTATTATTTTATATTTATAAAACTATAACATTGTATTTATAAAATGTATCTATAAAATTTTATTATTATATTTATCTATTTTGACATTATTTCTAGTTAACGTATAAATGAAGAAACAAATATATAGAGGGAAACTAATTAATAAAAAAAAGGACAAAAACTACATGATTTAAACTCTAAATATTTTCAAATTATTATCATTATTATATATTTATCAAATCTATACAAATGTATTTATAAAATGTATCTATATAATTTTATTATTATATTTATCTATTTTTAAAAAGCATTATCAGTTGTCTTATAAATTAAGAAAAACATATATAGAGGGAAACAAATAAAAAAAACACAAAATTATTTAAACTATTTTTTTTATTATTATTTTTAAGGCTAATATTTTATATTTATCAAAACAAACTTAAAAACTGACAAATATTAAATTACTAAAAGTATAAATATTTTAAAATGCTTCTTTATATTTCTTAAAAATATTATTTTGTATTTTTAAAAATAAATATTTTATTTAAGATATAAAGATAAAATATTTAAAAACGTAAAAAAAATATTTTTGTTCAGTTAGTTGCCGGAGCAAAAGTTTTTCAAGAAAATTCCATTACAAATCAAAATCATAACATTTCTAAATACATTTTATAATCATAACATAATTTCCATATAACTGAAATATCACTGAATAAAAATTAAAAAACTATGAAAATATGAAATACATATAATAAAAACTAAACAGACATTTAAAACAAACGAAAAAGCCTAATAAAACTAACAAAAAACAATGAGAAAATCACTCAAACTTTTAAATGGATATGAAAAAAAATTCTAACTGAAAGTATATATTAATGATATGAAAAAAAATGAACTTAAAGTGGTTGAAGAGCGAAGTTGATGTTGAAGTTGTCAGAAAGCTGTATTTTATAAGCGTGTGTGATTTCAGCTCTGGCGGCGGATCACACAGGTTCGGTTCAACAGAAGCGGCGCACGCTCATCGCTCCGGACATCAACCTGTCGCTGGATAAAAGTGAGGGTTCGCTGCTTTCTGAAGACTTCCTGGAGACCCCAGACGACCTGGACATAAACGTGGACGACATCGACACGCCGGACGACGACTCGCTCGGCTCCCTCAACAACACCAACGAGCTGGAATGGGAAGGTCAGCCAGAGGTCAAAGGTCATGAGGCTTTGACTGTAAAACAGGATGAGTTACAGAAGCAGACTGTGTTGTTTTTCAGACGACACTGCGGTGGCCAGTGCGAAGGGTCCGGGGGGCGAGGAGGGCGACGGTGCGGGTCGTCTGTGGAGGACGGTGATCATCGGAGATCAGGAGCACAGGATAGACATGCAGGTCATCCGTCCGTACCTGCGCGTCGTCACACATGGAGGTCAGACCACAACACGAATCATTTCATATGACACGGATAGATCTCTCCCTTTAATATGTGATCCTAGACCACAAAACCAGTCATAAGGAGATTTAGAAATCATCTGAAAGCTGAATAAATCGGAGATACAACTACCGTATTTTTCGGACTATAAGTCGCACCTGAGTATAAGTTGCATCAGTCCAAAAATACGTCATGATGAGGAAAAAAACATATATAAGTCGCACTGGACTATAAGTTGAATTTATTTAGAACCAAGAACCAATAGAAAACATTACCGTCTCCAGTCACGAGAGGGCGCTCTATGTCTTCAGTGTAGACTACAGGAGAACTGAGCAGTATAGAGCGCCCTCTGGTGGCTGGAGACGGTAATGTTTTATCTTGGTTCATTTCTCTCAGTTCATGTCAATTTAATTTTGATAAATAAGTCACACCTGACTATAAATCGCAGGACCAGCCAAACTATGAAAAAAAGTGCGATTTATAGTCCGGAAAATACAGTATTTGAAAATCTGGAATCTGAGAATGCAAAAAAAATAATTTAAAAAAATTAAGAAAATCGCCTTAAAAGTTGTTCTTAGCAATGCACATTATTAATCAAATATTACTTTTTGACATTTATGGTAGGAAATGTACAAAATATCATCATGCAACCTGATCTTTACTTGATATCCTAATGATTTTTGGCATAAAAGAAAAAATTATAATTTAGACCAATACCATGTATTTTTGGCTGTTGCTACAAATATACCCCAGATACTTCAGACTGCTTTAGAGCTCCAGGGTTACATATATATATACAATATAAAGCCTCTAACACTAGCTTGCTATATTCTTTTCTATTATATCTGTTTTATTTTATTATAGAAAACAAGTGTTATTTTTACTGTGTTAGGTTAACTGAGACTTAATATAGCACTTGGATATCATTGCTCTTTGTGGATTTTTATTGCTTCCTTTGTCTTCATTTATAAGTCGCTTTGGATAAAATAACATCTGCTAAATCACTAAATGTAAATGTCATGTAAATATATATATATATAACGTACACATGGCAGTTATAGGCATTTTGGTTTGACTATCTACTGTATAAAGGTATATAAAAATGACAATGTTTGCCTTGCTAATAAGTTGAAGTTTATAAATGGTTCTAGCTTTTGTTTTAACTATTAAAGACTCTAATTTGAACAATCCTCTTAACATTTAATGAATCTTTGTTGTGTAACTCGTCACACACTTTACATACTAAAACATAACATTATCAGAACAAGGTCATTTATATCTTTTTTTCTTTTATGTAATTGTAAAGGATGGAAAATAGCCATGAAACCCAAAGGATGAATGTTAGCACACTGCATGAGGGGACTCGTTTTACACAAACACAGGGATCGGTGGATGTGGAAAGTGACTCGAAACGCTCTTCTGTCGACAGGTTATTACGGCGAAGGACTGAACGCCATCATCGTGTTTGCTGCCTGCTATCTGCCCGACAGCGGCTGCGCAGACTACAGCTACATCATGGAGAACCTCTTCCTGTGAGACACAAATACACTTGAGATTGCTCACTTTTAGTTGTCTAAGTACATTAAGTTAAACGAAATTAAAATGAGAAATGTTTCCATGGCATGTAGTTCATATAAAAGTTTTTGCATTTTATTTATTTCAGTTTTTTTTTTTTAAGTAATATAAAAAATTTTTATTTGAGTTTCAATTTAAATTTTAGATAACTATAATAACCCAAAAGTAAGTAGAAATGCATACATTCATTCAAAAAAAGGATGCATTAAATGTATGACATTGCAAACGTTGCACGATGTTATAAACGATTTATATTTCAAATAAATGCCGTTTTTCAGCATTCGGCAAAGAATCCTGAAAAACAAAATGCATCAGTTTCCACGAAAAAATATTGTGCAGCACAACTGTTTTCAACACTGATAATAATCAGAAATGTTTTAATTAAAATTATTCTGATTTCTGAAGATCATGTGACACTGAAGACTGGAGTAATGATGCTGAAAATACAGCGGAGCATCACAGAAATAAATTACAGCTTACATTATATTCAAACAATGAACAGTTATTTTAAATTGTAAATATATTCCACAATATTTCTATTTTTACTGTATTTTTAGTTAAATAAATGCAGCCTTGGTGAGCAGAAGAGGCTTTTTTTATGGCTGTTTCACCTGAATGCATTATTGTGCTGTCTCTGCAGGTATGTGATCAGTAGTCTGGAGCTGCTGGTAGCTGAAGACTACATGATCATCTATCTGAACGGAGCCACGCCGCGCAGGAGGATGCCGGGCATCAGCTGGCTCAAGAGATGCTACCAGATGATCGAAAGACGGTACCGCTCTGCTGATCATTTAATCAAACACAGATAAAACTGGAGCACAAAACCAGTCTGAAGTCACTGGGGTATATTTGTAGCAAAAACCAAAAATACATTGCATGGGTCAAAATTATAACATTTTCTTTTAGGTCAAAAAAAGGATATTAAATAAAGATCATGTTCCATGAAGATATTTTGTAAATTTCCTAGAGTAAGTTTATAAAAACTGAATTTTTGATTAGTAATATGCATTGCTAAGAACAACTTTAAAGGCAGTTGTCTCAGTATTTAATTTTTTTTTGCATCCTCAGATTCAGTTTTAAAATAGTTGCATCTCGGCCAAATTTCGTTTTAACAAACCATACATGAATGTTAAACTTATTTGCTTATGTATAAATCTAAATTTCAAAAAAATTGGACTCTTATGACTGGTTTTGTGGTCCACGGTCACATATGAAGAAAAAATCTTTTTTTTTTTGTTTTTGTTTTTTTGGGACGCTGATGTTAGTGTGGATTAGGATTTCACATGAATCCTATTCCATCACCATCCAGGTTAAGAAAGAATCTCAAATGTCTGATCATCGCGCATCCCTCCTGGTTCATCCGGACCGTTCTGGCCATCTCACGGCCGTTCATCAGGTCAGGAAACACTGAACATCACAAACACCCGCAGCAGTTTGTAGAGTGTGTTTTAATGCACTCGAACTCCTCTGCAGTGTGAAATTCATGGAAAAGATCCGATACGTCCAGAGTCTGGAGGAACTGGCTCAGATGGTCCCCATGGAGCACGTGCAGATCCCCGAGTGTGTGCTGCTGTAAGTGTCCTGCACCAGCAGGGGGAGACACACGGATGTCCTACGAGAGAATACAGACTAAAACACTTCAGAGCAGGATTGAGTTTGGTTAAAGCTGTTTGAACAAATTGACATTTGTGACCCTGGACCACTAAACCAGTCAAAATCTGAAATCTGAGGGTGCAAAAAAAAAAATAGAGAGAGAAATCACCTTTAGAGTTGTTCAAATGAAATTCTTAGCAATGCATATTACTTATCAAAAATTAAGTTTTGATATATTTACAGTAGGAAATTTACTAAATATCTTCATGGAACATGATCTTTATTTAATATCCTAATGATTTTTGACATAAATGATAAATCTATAATTTTGACCCATACCATGTATTTTTGGCTATTGCTATAAATATAACCCAGAGACTTCAGACTGCGTTTGTGCTCCAGGGTCACATTTCACATTAACATGGTATCACTATGTTGCATATTTAACCCTGTAAAGCCTGACATATGAAGTAATAGCCTAAAAAAAAGTTTATTTAACCTTTAGACAGACGCTAAATTCTGTTAGTTGACTGTAATTTTTGATAAATCATACTTTTATGGCTCATATATTGTGATAGGTGAGAATATGAAGCTCTTTTTTATTCAGAGAGTTTGGTGCAGATACTGATATTCATACGGAAGTGATGAAATTATAATGCTAATCATCAATGAGATAACAGCAGATACTGACATAAAATACTTCAAATATCAGTATATATCAACACTGTGTCTTAGTAAGATGAGGTGAACATGATCCAAACATACAATGCAATGCAATGAACAAACGTTCCTCAAAAGCCCAGTGATGATCATATTTGAGATTCACATTTAAACACGATTTTATGAACAAGCAAGAAAAATGAAGTTGTTTCAGTCCAGTCTGTGTTCATCTTGAAATATGAATAGTTATTCTTACATTAACTTGATTAAAAATCAGTAAATTTGACAGCAAAAAACGTTGTCTTCTCTTCTGCAGGTGTGACGAGGAGCGAATCAAAGCACAGAGAGAAAGGTAAAATCAGCAAATCAGAATGATTTCTGAAGATCACTGAAGACTCGAGTAATAATGCTGAAAATACAGCTGTGCATCACAGAAATAAATTACATTTTATTATATATTCACATGGAAAACAGTTATTTTAAATTGTAATAATTTTTGACAATATTTCTGTTTTTACTGTATTTTTTATAAAATAAATGCAGCCTTAATGAGCAGAGGAGACTTCTTTAAAATATTAAAAATGGTAGTGTACAGGACTTTTGGATGTAGTACAGACCACCATAGTCAAATCTTGTATGCGTATGCAGGCATTCGCTAGAATTTAATTGAATTACCGTATCCTGCATTATTATTGAAAGACTTGTCTATTATTGATGCAGCAGCTTTACATTCACTGCAGTTGAAAAACAGAAATAGGAATGGAAAACCATCAGAAACCCTAATTTTCAGTGCAAAGGAATTATGGGTAATATATTTAAGAAAGCAAAGATGGATGCAGACACACACAAAAAAATCCCTTAGAAATAGCTGAGCACCTTTGACATTTTCAGCATGATTAATTCATATCTCGCATACTATTTATGAGGGTTAGTGTGCAGACTTGGATGCATGCATCACATAATCTGGCCGTGTGAATCAAACAGACTTATATTTCAAAGGCTACTGCACTGACAGTGAAAGCTTAATGAGAAAACATCATGCATTTACTTTTTTTTTTTTTAGAAAACATACTGTTTTCAGTTTTCTAGTCGCCATCAGTCCCCAAATATGATTATCCTAGTGAAAGGATATTCAATTTATTTTTTAAATAAACAACACTTAGATAATATTAAGCCTCTGTTAAGCTTTTTTAAATCACTATTATAGTACTGTACTGTTATTTATAGAAGGCAGTTTTCATCACAAATAAAAAATACATAAATAAATAAAAGTTAATTTAAACTTTTTTTCCCTTACAATTTTGACTCTTTTTTTTATTTTATTCAGTTTATATCAAACAATTTTTTAAAAGTAATTTATAATTTTTATCTCACAATTCTGTCCTTTTTTCTCACAATTCTCTATATATTTTATTTTATTTTTCATGGCAGAAATTGACTTCCATAAAGTACTGTATTTATTTCAATTATATATATATAGTTTTATTTAACAATATATTTTCTTATTTATTCAATTTGTATATAATATTATTTGTATTATTTATTTATTGGTAATTTAATTGTATATTTTAATAAAATATTTTTTACTTATCTTTATTTATATAAACTGTATTATTTATTTATTTAAACTTTATTTAAATCTGAGTGAGGTTAAATGTGTTGGTGTGTTGACTTTTCACGTTGATTTTAAATGCAAATGTTCAAATCTGATGTAATTGTTTAATATGCATGACATAAATGCAGAGAAATGGGATGTGATTGTGTAATGTGCATCCCTTGAATGCATTATTTTGCAGGCCGTCGTCCGTGGGAGCGGAGGCCTGTCCCTGACGCGTCTCATTGGGTAAGACGGTGAATGTCTGACTGTAACAGTAGATTCAGCAGCAGGGTGGGTTTTAATGACCTCTGGACCTTACGCCATATTTGGGGTCTCTGAATGGCGAGAGGAGCGGCATCTCGTCTGCTCTGTTACATAAAGCTCATCTGCTGCTCTCATCAGAACAGCAGCCGCAGCGACCCTGCCGCCCACCTCTGCTATTTTTGACCAGACTACTGACCGGCACATGGACCATATCCCAGCCGAAGCATATCGTCCTGCGTGTCTGTCTTACTTCGGTTTGGAGAGCAGCTTAAAGGGATAGTTCACCCACAAAAAAATGTATTTCATTCTAACAGCTCCTTCTCATAGCCGTTTACTTCTCAATGGCTGTCAAGGACAAAACTCCCATAAAGGAAGTCCACATGACTGATGGGCTTTGTTCCAGGTCATCTGAAGCCATATGATAGCTTTGTGCGAGGAACAGAATGAAATTTAAGTCATAAGACATGTGAAAACCTACGAAGGTGTCAATGACGTCCACCTTGACGTGACATGCATTATACACTGAACATGTGAGCTACAGCGAAAACGAAGCTTCTTAAGGGCTCTGCTCTAATTTAAGTCACGGAATAAAAAAATTTAAAGATTTTTTTTTTTTCTCAGAATTCTGGGTTTATGTTTCACAATTCTGTTTTTTAAAGGTACAGATTTTTAAAAAATATTTTGATCATGTTATTTGCTCAGCAAGATTATATGTAATATATTAAATCTATAAAATGTTCATATATTAAATACTGAACATATATGAAATAATATAATAACTCTGAAAGGGTTACTAACCGAACTAAAACCATTAAAAAAAAATTTTTTTTTTTTTTATTTTTTTTTTTTATTTGGAACTTGATGTACTTAACTTAAACTTAAATAAAAAAATAAGACCCATATAGACATTAAAAAAAAATGCATACACAGGCCGTGTCTGAAAGATTTGATACCTACAAAACACAATGATCCTAAAAATCTAAAGGAGGGTTAAAATGATAAATATAGTGACTATGAATTATATTTTTCTTTTTCTTTACAGATACACTCCAAGGCAGGAATTTATCTGTGCATGTCATTTTCCAAAGATGCTCCTTTGAAGAACAATCATGTGGACGAACACAATCATCATCATCATCATCATCATCATCATCTCAGAACACAACGTTTGTGGTGCTCTTTCTACAGTGCAGTTCTTCCAGAAACACTTTGACCTGGGTCACAACTGGACTGAGATAAAAAAAAAAAAAAAACACTCACAGACTCACTCTTTTCTAACAGAAGAGGAACATCTGTGCAATTCGCATTGTGTTGTACATATGTAAAACGAGGGATGGTTAATACCAGCGGGATTTTAACTTGACTCAGTCTGTTACATAACCCAGCAGTTTGCATTCATAATCTTTCATTGGAAAATTGGCCATGAAAACAAACAAGCGCCAAATAATTATTTAGTCAGAGTTTTGGGCTGATGCTGTAAATCTTTTAATCTTTCTAAAAGTGGTTAAATGCATTTGACAACTCACCTTCAGGTCATCTGAGATGTGGATGAGTTTGTTTCTTCATCAGGTTTGGAGAAATGTAGCATTGCATCAGTGTCTCATCAATGGATGCTCTGCAGTGAATGGGTGCCGTCAGAATGAGAGTCTGATAAAAACATCACAATAATCCACAGCACTCCAGTACATCAGTTAACATCCTGTTTACAAGAAGCAAATCCATCAATAAGGCATTTTTAACTAGAATACGAGTACATAATCCATATTAATGCCTTTTCCAGTGGAAAAAAGTAGTTTGGTCTGAATCAGGAGAGAAATCTGCACAGATCAAGCAAGACCTAAACAGCTTTCAGCAAATATGTGGCTGGATTTTTGATGTGAGAGACAACAGGAGCTGCACTTTTACACTGAAGGAAGCGTTATAATGGATTTTAGACAGAAGTAAATAAAATAAAAAAAATTATCAGCTGTTTGGACTCTCATTCTGACGGCACCCATTCACTGCAGAGCATCCATTGATGAGACACTGATGCAATGCTACATTTCTCCAAATCTGTTCCCACGAAGACACAAACTCATCTTGTATGGCATGAGGGTGAGGACATTTTCAGCTCATTTCAGATCAACTACTTCTTGATGGTTGTTAACATTAATGGAAGTTTACAGCAATAATAGCAAACCAGGAATTACTTTTAAAAAGAATCCCGACCTTCATGTTGACTTTTAAACTTATCTGATTAAATGTACAGTAAGCCACGTGAACAGAGAATGTGAAAGCTGTGTTCTCATAAAGTGAGCTGTGCATACTGTGTAGAACTTTACAACTCTAATATATGTCTTTATTAATGAGTATCAGGGGCTGTGTTCCGAATGGAATACCAGCGTACTGCATAGTATGCACTGCGTACTTATTTTTTACTTTAAATCCTAAATTGAAACAGTATGCAATCATAAACGCTTCTTACTGCTGTCAAATGACCTAATGGCATTGCATGTGCTAATCAACTTATCTCTTTTTAATGCAGTTTTATCTGAAAATGTCTTAACCTTTGGCAGTTCAATTAAATCATATGATTTACTTTTTATTTCATCACAGTAGAAACTGAAGGTCAAGTTGAGTGTGTTGCATGGTGGAATACAGTATTTCATGATTCCATGCATACCGTAGAAATAGTACGGTAGTGTAATATTCTTAGCTGTAGTGTCTGGCACAGCGAGTCGTCTGAATTCACTGTAAGTAATCCATAGATTCTGTCACGCAGCTCCTACAAACTCGTCTGCTTCCCGCTCAAACTTCCCATTATGACATCACAGGAGGCGGAGCTTGTTTTCCCTCCCTTCATAATGCCTTATGGGTACTATGATATATCTATAATCAAATACAGTGAGTTCTTATAACAAACGTCTCAGTAACACTTTACAGTATAGAAACTATTTGTTAACTACATCAATTAACATGAGCTGATAATAAAATTTACTAACGCATTTATTCATTTGAATGTTAACTTCTATGGAGAACCAAACTTGCAAAAACAACAACAACAAATAAAATGAATAAATGTAATAACAGGAAAGTCACTGAAGAAATAATTGACTTGCTAATATAAATACAATATTTTTTATTTAAAAAAATAAAATTATATATATATATATATATATATATATATATATATATATATATATATATATATATATATATATATATATATATATATATATATATATATACATTTAATTAAATTTGTCCTTTATTTATATTTTGTATTTTCCCCCTTTATTTAGTATTTTCCTAATTTATTTGTAACTGTATTTTATATATATATATATATATATATATATATATATATATATATATATATATATATATATATATATATATATATATATATATATATATATATATATATATATATATTTACATATATATAAATAAATTCTTTTATTTTTTTATTTATTAATTCCCATGAGTAAGTTCCTCCATAGATTTTTGCATTTACTAATACATTATTAAAACAGAATTCATTAACTAACAACAAACAGTGGCGTTTAACAAATATTAATACTCTAACAAATGAATTGCTCTTTGTTAGTAAGTAAGTGCATCTTTAACAAATTAGACTTTACTGTAAAGTGTTAGGTCTCAAATATGTTTTTTTCAGCTTGACACACAGCAGAGTGACTAATTTCACAATAACAGCAATAAACATGCCATTCTATCAAGCAAATTAATTTAGTGTCATTGTTCCATGTTAATAGTTGGTCTTCTGATTTTGCAACAATACACTGGATTGACCTCTCAGCATGCAGCAGCACAAGTGCTCATAATGCATTTTGAAGGGATAATAGAGCCACATTATTGTATAATGTACATTATCAGACTGTTTAACAGTGTACTGTGTGTAAATCATTTGTATCATAGGATGTGCAATAAGTGAATGAGTTGCTAACATTGATGATGTGACAATTAATAAAAGTTTAACTGTCAAGCTTTGTATTTTAAATTTTTTTTTTTGAGTTGCATGACTCCCAGTTGACGGGACGGATTTCCCGGGAAACTGCATACTTTCATTATTCATCTGCGCATGTACATGTCATATCTGTGAATAAATGTAATGAGGTCAGGTTACTATTGTATACAGTTAGCTTGAAGCCACAACAACCGAGCTTCAAAACCAAAAGAGTTCACAAGCAGAACCCGTAATAAAACATGAATCAACACTGCTGTGCATTAAATAGATGACTAAACATTGTACCAAACCAGTTAATGCTATTTTTACATTGACCTATAAATATTTGACTATATCAGTTATCTGATATTGATTCAGCACTGTCAGACTTTTGTAACATTATTTTAACAAGTCATAACAACAGCGGAATATAGGATGCTTACTTGCTCATAAGACATATATTCCTGGATATCAGCCTTCATTATTAGTTATTAGTTTTGATGTCATTTGCACTGATAAAGCGATCATCTATCACAGTGGTGCCTCAAAATATCAGATTCAAAAAAGATTCCATAACACTCACAATAAATTCTCATTAGTTACTTCATTAAATATTATTAACAGATAAGCCTACAACTTTTACTTGTAATAAGGTATTATTAAATGTTGAAATTCAAACGAATAAGTAAATTAGAAGTATTTTTCATAAACAATTTTTTACAAATGGAACCTTATTGTAAAATGTTACCCAGCTTCCAAATTTAAAAGCAATTAAACAACAATAAAAATTTATTTATTAGGTTTTAATTAGGTGATTATATTAGGAATTATATATGAATAATATATGTATTTAAGAAGAAATATTTAAGTCATAGTAACCTGTTAAATATGTATTTTGTTCTTTGAATGTCTAATTAAATAAGTATGAATTTTGACTTGGAAAACGATTCGCTTTCACTAATAAAGTACAAATTTTACAAATTATTAAAATATACCATAAGTGTTATTATTATAGGTACACACGGTATAGTTTATTATGTTTACTGTCATAAAAGGAAACTTGTGTGACTGTAATCTATTTTATCATAAAATCGAAGTGCAAAGTTTCAATTTTTTTTATATTTTTATATATTACTTTAAAGCAATGACATGGGAGTGATAAAAAATTTGAAGTTCATCTCCTCAATGTCAGACGACTGATAATTTTGAATGACTGAAAGATAAAGGATCATAACTTGAATGCAGTACGTTAGAATATTAACACTGTGGCAATAAACCTTTCTGTAGTCATTCAAGGAAGTGAAAGGTTAGTAATATAATTTACACTTGGACTCGAATGGAGTAAGATGCATTATATATATATAAACATATATATATATAGGCAGCAGAGCTATTGTCAATGGGTCGTTTGCTATTAAACTGATAGTCTGGTATTTATGTGAGTTGCGTCAGAAGCATTTGTACCGTGTCACACATAGACATCATGCCAAATATAGCTCTATGGCTGCATCCAATGAGAGCTGGTTAAGTACGGGAGAAAAGTACGTGAGCCAACAAGACGAGTCAAGTAATTGGAAACAATTTGAACAGGATGGTCAGGTGTCATGAGAGGAAACATACTGAAATACCACGTACCTGTCTTGTCTTTATTTAACACCTGGCTCTGAAATCTGCACTTCCAGTTAGTATAATATAATGATTAACAACCATCCAAACTGAATGCATATACTAACAAACATAAATCAGTCATAAATAGCTCTGTTCTTGCAGTCAGCACTCTCTCTGCTGTCTGAAACATTTTGTGTTTGTACTTGATGATGTTGAAAATGAATAAACACATGTGGGATTCTGGCCAGACTGAAGTTCACAGAGTAAAACGATCCCGAGCTGAAATGTGGGGCAGAAATGATGTGGTAGGATGAGCGTAGAGACAAAGCTACTGAAGATATAGACCTGTGCATTCAGGAACACATATTATACTGTACAATAAATCACTGCCTTATTTTTTTAGTAATGAATAATAATAATAGTAATAATAGTAATGATATCATTATTATTATTTGAACAGAAATTCCTTTATTTCTTTATTTATTAGTTTACTACTTTATTAAAGTTACACTTTGGATAAAAGTGTCATCGATTAAATGTAAATTAGTATTTAAAATAATAATAATGGTGTTGGGAGCACAGGTTACATATATAATAATAATGATTATTTTTAATAAAATGATTTATTAACATACACAGATGTATTAATAATAAAATGATCAATCTTCAGTTTTAAGATTCATCTTAGATGAATTGCTATAGCCGGTTAAATCTGTATTATTCAGTATTGAGGCTAATTTATCGCAGTTGTAGTCTGTTATTCATAGCATTGATTATTGATCAGTTGCATCAATTGCAAACAATTTATAGTATGCATTTATTTTCTGACCAAAATATTTACTCAGTATTCAATATATATGATTAAGTTAGCATTGATTTCAGACCACACATTTTTTAATAAAAACATTAAATATTTTGTAATTCCTCTACTGTAAATTGGCACAGTAATACATTGGCGATTATATTTATATTCGTTATCAGATATATATATATATATATATATATATATATATATATATATATATATATATATATATATATATATATATTGCCTAGCATGTCTAGTGTGTGTGTGTATGTGTGTGATTAAATGTATAACCTGAGCGATACACATATATATATTGCCTATGATATACATTTTATGCATTAATTTTGATTCGTGAATGCTATTTGTCTTTATACAATTACATTGTGAGCTGTCTGTAACCTGGATCGTCGTGTAAATTAAGTGTTTATTCCTAGACCTTCTTTTAATCACGTCCTTTGTCTCGGTAGTGTTGGTAATGTGTGTTAAACACAAACTATGTGCGAGCTGGCTTGATTTGGTGGTATATTTCCACTCTTTAAACGCCCTCGGGGCAGCAGTAGCCTCGAGCCGCTGACAGACGCAGCGCGACAGCTGCGGAGGTGGAACGGGGCCAGTATGCAAATTAGCAAGACGCCTCAAAAGCTGATTGGTTCCCCGAGAGAGACCTTATTGGTCACCGAGCCACGTCTACGTGACGCAAAGCCGAGCCGCCTATATAAAGAAGGCGAAAGCCTAGTCCATCAATGAAATAGTAAAGAGAGGGAGATTCTGGAAGAGAGAGATAGAGAGAGGACACAGAGAGAGAGAGAGATAGAGAGAGATAGAGAGAGAGAGAAAGAGAGAGAGAGAGAGAGAGAGAGAGAGAGAGAGAGAGAGAGAGAGACTAAAAGCATTCCCGACTGTATCGGCAATCCAAGGAATAGATTCCTTTGCTAGGAAGACCAATATTAAAAAGGATCAGAATGAAGCTTATTATTGGAATAGGAGGGTGAGTAATCTTTGAAATCGCCATATTGAACTTCTATTGTATGATATCATTGTTTAATAAATGTGATGTGTACTTTACAGTGTGACCAATGGAGGCAAGACAACTTTGACGGGAAGACTCATAAAGAACTTACCAAACTGTTGTGTTGTGCATCAAGATGATTTTTTCAAGGTATGGAGAGAATCCACATTTTTTATTTATTTAAACTTGTCAGCTTATTTTACTATTTATGTAATGATATACTGTGGCTCATAAGATTTGGACATTTAGACCAAACTTAAGAATGTATTGCATTGTAGATAACAAGTGCAATTAATTTAATGCATTTTAAGTTTGATGTAAGTGTCTGAATACTTTAAGTAGAATAAATGCCACAGTATTTCCAAGGGACAACAAAGGTAAAGATGTTTAGGACTTAGTGATGTGTTGTATTTATGGATCCATTGTCCATATTTTGGTTCTTGAACCCTATGCTGGTGTTCTCCTGGACAGCCAACCTCACACCCAACAAATGAATGCCTTTCGAGGTGCTTTAAATACAGTACAGTCTAGCAGGCATTCATTTGCACTCCTATTTCCACTTATATGATTCTCTTGATCATGCATTTATCATTCTTTGGCATTTAAGAGGATCTGGCAACCTTCACAGCACCAGTCGCTCTCCAAGAGCTCATATCGATATATTTAATAACACCTCTTAAGTGCATCACACACACATTCCTAACTGTCATTGGAGGCTCTTCTCTCAAGACTCCCATTGGCGATATGCTGGTAAAAGAGAATGCATAACTGTGCATTTGGTGCATTGCAATCAAATTAATCTCATGCACACGATTGAAATTGAAGATGATTATAGCCTGAGGGCTTGGCATCACATGTCCAGGTGGGACCAGCACTGCCTGAGCGATCTACACCTTTTTGTTTTATTGGTCACTGTTATTGCAGCCCCAGGATCAAATAGAGCTCGGGGAGGACGGCTTTAAACAATGGGATGGTAAGAATGGCTTTCGCTGTGGGAAGAGAAACAGTAACGTATTCCCACCTTTCCATAACCATTCTGATGTTTGCTTTACTGTAACATAAACCTAAAACCCAGCAAAACTATTTTTCTTGCATTGCACGTCAAAAGTCTGGACACACTTAAGGATTGAAATGCATATATGAATTTGGAGCAGATAGTGAAGAAAGATCATTATTTTACATCATTAGTGTTTAAAAGCATCAGAACTAATGAACATCATTCTCATATTTCCATTCATGTTCTATAATAGCTGTAATAAAGAATAAGTGTGTCCAAACTTTAGACTGGTAGTGTAAATTTGACTCTACAGTCCTATTATATTAATAATTAACATCCCTAAAAAGAAGAAAAAATACAATTAGAAGAGATAAAGTCTTTAATGCATTATTAAATTTGTCATTATCCAAGCATGAGACACGCTTTGTTTTTTTTGTCTCCTTGTGTAGTGATTAACGCCTTGGACATGGATGCCATGGTGAACACGGTTAAGGGATGGATGGAGAACCCGGTGAAGTTTGCACGCTCCCACGGCGTGACCGTTTCACCCGTATCTGACGGCTCGGACCCTGAGCGCGAGATCCACATACTCATTATAGAGGGATTTCTTCTTTATAACTACAAGTAGGCATCTTTTTAAGCTGTGCTAGTTTTATTCAGCTTCTAGATTTGAGTAGTTGACTGTTTCTTCTTGTTTCCGCCTCCAGGCCTTTGCTTGACGTCTACAGCAAGTGCTACTACGTCACCATTCCATATGAAGAGTGCAAACGGAGAAGAAGGTGAGAACTGTTTTTAAAGAGCAGATTTTTTAAAGATTCTGTCTTCTAATAAAAACCTGTCTTCTTTATTTCAGTATGAGAACTTACACCGTTCCTGACCCTCCTGGTCTGTTCGATGGCCACGTCTGGCCCATGTACTTGAAACACAGGCTCGAGATGGAAAACTGTGGCCTAGATATCCGTAAGTCAACCAAACTTGCGAAAAAATGGCATTTGCCACCTATTTGACTTCTGTGATGTGTAACTCACATGCACGACTCGTATCTGCAGAATATCTGGATGGAATGAGAACAAAAGACGAGCTCTATAACCAAGTTTATGAAGACATTCAGAACTCACTGCTGAACGTCTTATAGGTAAGACCTTCCATCCTTTAATAAATATGATCTGCATCATTGTTAAGATGATTTTCTAATCTATTTTCCTTATTGTCTTTGCAGCACCTCCAGTTGGAATGAGGATGTGTGTATAGAACTGTAAATAGCATCATAAGTAGATATGGCTTTCGCCACTAGACAAATTTTGTAAATAAATACTAACTTATTTTAAACTGACGGCAAAGGCCTGTAATTTTATATTGCTCTATGTAACTTTGTTTTATTGGTCTCTGGGATGCACAGAGTTGAAAAGTGTATGTTGGACTGAATTTGTTTTCATTTTACTGTACTGAAGATGTATCCTCTTCAATCAAAACAGACATTTGAACCCTTTCTGTGTTGTGTTTTCATTTTCAACATGCATGGAAACATCCACGTTATTACAATTTCTGGGCTGTGAGGAAGGAAAGTCATAGGCAAGAATAAAACATTAAATTATTTATTAAAAATTTTTGAAAATAAAATACAGTATATATACATCTCATGTTGTGTATTTCTTTTTTTTTTTTACATAAAATTATCATTACACCCTAGTATTTTTATGTATTTATTGCAATATGTTATTGACATATCATTCATAAATACAATATAAATAATTAATATAATATAAAGTATATCATCACATATCATTCCATTCCAGAGCATATGTGCTATTTTGAATAATTTATAATTTCAGTTTGTTTATTCATGATCATGTCACTAAATATTTATTGATTGCACCATTTAATTATTTAATTGCATCATTATATATTTTTACAGTATATTTAGCTCCATTAACAATATCATAAACACCTCAGAATCTGGTTTTACATTGATTTAAACATTTATTAACAGTTATTGCCACATAACAGGAAAACAAACACATCAGGCACTTAGACACAAGGTCAGTGTGTTGGTGTTTATTGCTTGTGTGAAATGTCAATAGGATTGTAAATTTTATAGAAGTACAGTCGGTGCACACAAACAATCAGAATATTCCCTTCCTTGTTTTCTCTTCTGAACATCATCACACTGGATCATGACGTATGTGGATGCATTTGTGTCTATGGTATAGTGAAGTATATTTATAAGGTAATCTCAGTTTTGTCTCATTATAGTATCAACACATGCAGGCGTCAAGTGGAATCAGAATTATGACAAATGATAAAGTGAAGTAATACAGGTGTATCTCAATGAATTAGAATGTGGAGGAAAAGTTCAATTATTTCAGTAATTCAACTCAAATTGTGAAACTTGTGTATTAATTAAATTCAGTGCACACAGATTGAAGTAGTTTAAGTCTTTGGTTCTTTTAATTGTGATGATTTTGGCTCACATTTAACAAAAGCCCACCAATCTCAACAAATTAGAACATGGTGACACGCCAATCAGATAATCAACTCAAAACACCTGAAAAGGTTTCCTGAGCCTTGAAAATTGTCTCTCAGTTTGGTTCATTAGGCTACACAATCATGAGGAAAACTGATCTGACTGTTGTCCAGAAGACAATCATTGACACCCTTCACAAGGAGAGTAAGCTGCAAACATTCATTGACAAAGAAGCTGGCTGTTCACAGAGTGCTGTATCCAAGCATGTTAACAGAAAGTTGACAGGAAGGAAAAAGTGTGGAAGAAAAAGATGCACAACCAACCGAGAGAACCGCAGCCTTATAAAGACTACCAGGCAAAATTGATTACGAATTTGGGTGAACTTCACAAGAAATGGACTGAAGCTGGGGTCAAGAGCCACCACACACAGACATGTCGCGCTTTTTAGTCAATTATTCAAAAATAATTTTGATCTGATCATAGCCTAAACGAGTCAAGGGTGCAGTTATTGGATAGCACTATACTGTAGACAGATTGGAGATTAAACCTAATAAACACCATAACATTAAAATACATTTAAAACAGTGTATTTAAATAATTTCAGCAGCGTGCAGATCCTCGTTTATGTCAAACTGTGGCGACAGCAGCACGGACAGTAGCTTATCGCTCACATAATGTACCATATCTATAATAACATAATCTATATAACATGTAGTTTTTATGACATGTCAGTATTAGGAGAAAAATATGTAGTTTTAATGATATAACATTTCGTTATTACGAGAAAATATGTTGTTTTAACGAGAAAACATCTCGTTTGTATGAAAAATGTAATTTTAATGAGAAAACATCTAGTTTTTACGAGAAAATATGTCATTTTAACAAGAAAAGATGTTGTTAAAAAGACATAACATCTTGTTATTACAACATAATTGAGTGGGGAAAAATTATCTGTGTGGCAGCAATGTGTCACTTTAATTTTTGTGTGTTTGTTGAATGATGGGACTCATATCAGAGTCCATCCTCCAGTCCTGGCTTCAGTTTGAGACTGACACCTAGTGGATATTCTGCAGTGAAATACAGGTGAGTCACACCAGACATACCGGTTTTGCATACATACAACTGTATGTACAGTGAAATGGCAGAAGCGAAAAATTTCAGTGGCTCGGGATCAATTTAGCTGTTCAGTCTTGTCTGGATCTACTGAAGCATCCAGTGACCATCCCCTGTGGACACAGGAGCTTCAGGAGCTAAAAGAGGCTATTAAGATTCACAAGGTCTGTCTCTTAATTCTTCATTGACAAGCTCAGTGTTGAGCAACTTTCCCATCTCACTGAAGCCTGGTGTTTAACAGATTGATCCGAGTAAACAGTCTGATTTTCTGTGTCCTATCAGAGCGCCTCACAAGCGACAGTGAAGGACAATGAGAAGATCTTCAATGAACTGATCCACTCCTTTAAGAGAAGCCGATCTTGTCACGGTAGGAAATCCAGTGTTTCCTCCGTGTCATGTTTTGTTATTGTTTTTGTACTTACGTTGTCCCCATGTGCTCGTTTAGTTGATTGTCTTCACCTGGGTGTTGATTGTCTCGCTCCAGCTGATCTTCATCACACCTCAGCTACTTATACTCACCTCGCTCTCTCTCTGTTGTCAGATCCTCTCTCATGTCTCCGTGTCCTAGTTGGATTACCGTCTTCCGTGTTCGTGTGCTGGATTGGATTCGTGTTGTCGTCCTCGTGTCAGTGTTCCGGTCTGTTCCTGGTTTCACCCATTGACCTCCTTCACCTGCACCATCGACTTCACCATCCAGCTCTTCTCACGCCACCGTAGACTTTCCTTGCCATTGCCAACATTCTGGACTCTCTTTCTAATAAACATCATCTTATTGCCTGCAATTGCTTCCTCCTCATTTACCTGTCGTTACAGAAGGATCTGACCATCATGGAAGCAGCAGGCGATCGCTCCCCATCTCATCTGGAGGAATTTCTGCAGAGAGCCGTGGGTCGTATGGATCGCCAAGACAAAGCGATAGATGAGATGGGTCGAGCCTTCCAAGCAATGGTGACGAAGGTGTCCGAGCTCGCTCTCCAGACTCAACACCAACAACAACAGCCACCCGCTGCGCCTCCCACGCCACCCACACCGCCGATCGTCTCCGGGGGTATTTCCCAGCCCGAACCACGCCTCCCCATCCCTGAGAAATATGCGGGTGAGCCAGAGTTTTGTCGTTCATTCCTGTCTCATTGTTCTCTGCACTTCGCCATGCAGCCCCGCACGTTCTACACCGAGGAAATGAAGGTGGCATTCGTCTTGTCACTACTGACGGGAAGGGCTGCCCTCTGGGGGACGGCGGTGTGGGAGAATCAAGACAGCTGCTGTGCCTCGTTCCACGCCCTTTCGGAGGAGATGAGACGGGTCTTCGACCGCTCCGTCGCCGGGAGGGAAGCGGCTAGACTTCTCACGGACCTACGTCAAGAGGACAGGTCCGTATCCGATTACTCGATTGAGTTCCGCACCCTGGCAGCGGAGTGTAAGTGGAACGAAGAGGCGCAGTGGGATCACTTCCTGCATGGGCTGGCTGACCGCATCCAACAGGAGATCCGCGCCGTCGAGCTCCCCACTTCTCTCAATAGCCTGATTGATCTCACCATCAGAGTTGACAACCGACTCGATCAAGCCGCCAGACGGAGGGGGAGAGCAGTTCTCGCGAACAGACCGGAGGCTCAGTGTCAGCGCTCAGAGGTTGCGGTCAGTCCACCGGGAGATCTTGAACCCATGCAGGTGGGGCGAGCTCGGCTCTCCCGGGAGGAGAGGATCAGGCGGAGATCCCTGGGACTATGTTTATACTGCGGCAGCCAAGAACATCATATCCAGCGTTGTCCGGTAAAAGACCAAGCCCGATAGTAAAACTGAGGCTACTATCGGGTGGGATCTCTGCCAGGAAGACCTCATCTACATCGACACTCCTTCCGGTGAGTCTACGGTGGTCCACCCACGCACTCGATCATCACGCTTTGTTGGATTCTGGGGCAGAGGGTAGTTTCATGGACTTCAAGTTCGCTTGTAAGCTTAACATTCCTCTCACCTCCCTCAAACACCCCATTGCACCCTTTGCTCTCAACGGACACAGATTACCAGTCATCACACAGACCACATTACCTGTTTCTCTCATCACATCTGGCAACCATACTGAGGAGATCTCATTCTACATCACGGACTCACCTCAATCCCCCATCGTTCTCGGTCACACCTGGCTTCAGAAACACAACCCCAGGATCAATTGGCGCCTTGGATCTGTGGTTAGCTGGAGCGAGGAATGTCATTTGTCTTGTCTTTTGTCTGCTGGTGTTAATGTTTCTGAGTCTGTGTTTCAGGGGGAAGCAGTGGATTTGGCTAACGTGCCCGCGGAGTACCACGACCTGAAGGAGGTGTTCAGTAAGTCTCGTGCTGATTCTCTTCCTCCTCATCGTCCCTATGACTGTGCGATAGAGTTATTGCCAGGTACTTCTCCGCCTAAGGGCAAGTTATATTCTTTGTCTATTCCAGAGACGGCGGCCATGGAGAAATATATATCCAGTTCTCTAGCAACGGGGTTTATCCGCCCTTCTTCTTCTCCAGCGGGGGCGGGGTTCTTTTTTGTGGGAAAGAAGGACGGATCCTTGCGACCTTGCATTGACTACCGAGGGCTGAACAACATAACGGTAAAGAATACCTATCCTTTGCCACTTATGTCTTCAGCTTTTGAGAGGTTGCAGGGAGCGTCCGTTTTCACTAAATTGGACTTACGTAATGCTTATCATTTGGTCCGCATCAGGGAGGGGGATGAGTGGAAGACTGCCTTTAACACCCCTAGAGGCCATTTTGAGTACTGCGTAATGCCGTTCGGGCTAACCAACTCGCCGGCAGTCTTTCAAGCACTCGTTAATGACGTGTTGCGAGACATGGTCGATCTGTTCATATATGTTTACCTGGATGACATATTGATTTTTTCTTCGTCTCTCCAGGAACACGTGCAACACGTACGACGAGTGCTTCTGCGGTTGCTAGAGAATGGATTGTTTGTCAAGGCGGAGAAATGCGTTTTTCATGCACAGTCTGTTTCTTTTCTAGGACACATCATTTCGACTGAGGGTGTTCGCATGGATCCTGAGAAGGTTAAGGCTGTGGTAAATTGGCCATCCCCAGAGTCTCGCAAGGCCCTGCAGAGATTTCTGGGGTTCGCCAATTTTTACCGGCGTTTCATTCGCAATTTCAGCCAACTAGCCGCTCCTCTGACCGCCTTGACCTCCCCTAGTTTGACGTTCAGGTGGTCAGACGCAGCTGAGGCTGCGTTTGCCAAACTGAAAAGCTGCTTTGTTTCAGCTCCCATTCTCGTCACCCCTGATCGCTCACGTCAATTCATAGTGGAGGTCGACGCGTCAGAGGTGGGGGTAGGAGCAGTGTTATCCCAACGCGCATCCTCAGACGGAAAGGTGCATCCGTGCGCGTATTATTCTCACCGTTTATCTCCTGCAGAAGTTAATTATGACATTGGCAATCGAGAGTTGTTGGCAGTCAAACTTGCACTGGAAGAATGGCGTCACTGGCTTGAGGGGTCGGGTGTACCTTTCATTGTATGGACGGACCATAAGAATCTCGAATACATTAGAACCGCCAAAAGACTTAACTCCAGGCAGGCTCGGTGGGCATTGTTTTTCGGTCGTTTCGATTTTACACTTTCTTACCGGCCGGGTTCCAAAAACATCAAACCCGATGCTTTATCCCGTCTTTTTGAGCGTTCCGATCGTACTGCTACTCCCGAGCCCATTTTACCGGGGACCATCATTATCTCCGCGCTCAGATGGGAGGTCGAATCGAAGGTGTTGACCGCCTTAGAAGGGGTAACGCCCCCGGCTCGTTGCCCACCGAACCGATTGTTTGTGCCGGAGGGGTTACGGTCAGACGTTCTCCAGTGGGGTCATTGTTCCAGTGTTGCTTGTCACCCAGGGGTTAGTAGAACTAGATTTCTAGTCAAGCAACGATTTTGGTGGCCTGGTATGGCTCGTGACGTCCACGATTTCGTCTTGGCTTGTTCAGTTTGCGCTATTGGTAAGACCTCCAATCGACCTCCAGATGGGTTACTCTTACCGCTGTCTGTCCCTTCAAGACCCTGGTCCCATATTTCGCTAGATTTTATCACCGCCCTCCCGCCCTCTAAAGGCAATACGGTGATTTTAACCGTAGTGGACCGGTTCTCGAAGGCGACTCATTTTATTCCCTTGCCCAAATTACCTTCAGCCAAGGAAACAGCGGTAGCTGTCATTGACCACGTCTTCCGCATACATGGCCTTCCGACAGACGTGGTTTCTGACAGGGGTCCCCAATTTGTGTCCAAATTTTGGCGAGAATTTTGTAAATTGTTAGGAGCGACTGTTAGTCTTTCTTCCGGGTTCCATCCCCAGAGCAATGGTCAAACCGAACGAGCCAATCAGGATGTCGAGAGGGTTTTGCGATGTTTGGCTTCCAGTAATCCTTCGTCCTGGTGTCAGCAACTCTCAGTTGTGGAGTACGCACACAATTCTTTGCCAGTGTCATCTACGGGCATGTCTCCATTTAAGTGTAGTTTAGGGTACCAACCACCTAATTTTGTCAGTACGGAATCCGATGTTTCGGTCCCCTCCGCACACGCACTAGTCCAGAGGTGTCACCGCACCTGGACCAGAGCTCGCAGAGCTCTGCTCCAGGCTAGGTCGCGCACCAAGGCTAAGGCCGATCGCCACCGGTCGAAGCCTCCCCGTTACGTCGTCGGTCAAAGAGTGTGGCTTTCTACCCAGAATATTCCTATGCGTTCCGTTTCTAACAAACTTGCTCCCAAATTTATTGGCCCGTTTTCTATTACCAAGATTATTAATCCGGTAACCGTGCGTCTTAGCCTTCCTCCGGCGTACAGGAGGATTCATCCCGTGTTCCATGTGTCCAAAATTAAATCGGTGATTTCTTCCCGTCTTAATCCGCCTGCCCCGGTTCCCCCCCCGCCTCGTCTCGTTAATGGGGAAACCACCTATTCGGTTAATCGTATTCTGGACTCTAGACGGAGGGGACGCGGTTTTCAGTACTTGGTGGATTGGGAGGGTTACGGTCCGGAGGAGAGAAGCTGGGTTCCTGCTCGGGACATATTGGATCACCACCTTATAGATGATTACAATCTACAGGTAAAGCAGGCTGGGAACGTCAGGTGACGTCCTAGGGGAGAGGGTACTGTCACGGTAGGAAATCCAGTGTTTCCTCCGTGTCATGTTTTGTTATTGTTTTTGTACTTACGTTGTCCCCATGTGCTCGTTTAGTTGATTGTCTTCACCTGGGTGTTGATTGTCTCGCTCCAGCTGATCTTCATCACACCTCAGCTACTTATACTCACCTCGCTCTCTCTCTGTTGTCAGATCCTCTCTCATGTCTCCGTGTCCTAGTTGGATTACCGTCTTCCGTGTTCGTGTGCTGGATTGGATTCGTGTTGTCGTCCTCGTGTCAGTGTTCCGGTCTGTTCCTGGTTTCACCCATTGACCTCCTTCACCTGCACCATCGACTTCACCATCCAGCTCTTCTCACGCCACCGTAGACCTTCCTTGCCATTGCCAACATTCTGGACTCTCTTTCTAATAAACATCATCTTATTGCCTGCAATTGCTTCCTCCTCATTTACCTGTCGTTACAGATCTAAGGTGACAAATATGATCAGAGATCAGGAAAAGGCAGAAGTGAGTCGAGCTGAAGGACTCTTGGAGCAGCTGGAGCAGAAGATTGATGCTCTACAGAAGAGAGAAGCTGAGCTGGAACAGCTTCCACACACGGATGATCACATCCACTTCTTACAGGTTAAAGAGAAGACTGCTGTCATAAGCAAAAACGTGTTAAGTGTCCATATGTTGGATCAATGTGCTTCACTCGATCCTGTCTTTTTAATGTTGCATGCAAGCTAATTTGAAGAAAAAGCATGTGCAATAAATATCTGGAGAAGGACACTGCTTATTAACATTTCTGTACTTTTATTATTTCTAGAGCTTGAAGTCTTTCTCTGAACCTCTGGAATCAACCGACACATTCAGAGTTACCGTCAGTTCTCTTCTCTCTCATAATGATGTGAAAAAATCTGTCTCAGAACTGAAGGAAAAACTGGAGAAGCTCTGGAAAGAAGAGCTGGAAAAAATATCCGGTCAAGGTAACAGCTTTTTCAGAAATTAGTTACATTATGTATGAATAGACAACAAGGCATTGTTTATTTAATAGTGATCATTTCTCAAATAATTATTATAGTAAACAATTAGAACTATTTTAATTATGTGTGTTTATTTTCTTAGTAACATACATTACTGTTGTCTCCACCAATGAACCCAAGACTAGGGAAGAGTTCCTACAGTGTAAGTCACTTTGAAAATACACACACACACACACACACACGCGCGCACACACACACACATGATTTAAGCTTAAGGGGACTCTCCATAGGTGTAAAGTTTTTTTTTTTTTTTACTGTATTCAGACATTAAACGTTATTTAGAATGTGTGTTTTTAAGCATTGTTGGTTTATGAAGACACAGGAAGTGTCACGAAAGGACACAAATTACATACCAATGTCATTTGCATCTTCATAAACCACGTTTTCAAAACATAGCTCCAACGCTCCTCCAACACACAAACCATGTAGTTTTTATCAGATGAACTGGGTGGGGGTTTAAGAAATTTGCTATTATAACCCCAACAATAAACACTTTAAAAGAGACTTAGACATGTACAGTAGATGCTTTGGAGAGAGGATCATTTTTAAATTTTTTAAATTTACTGCATCAAAATTTGTTTACTATAATTAGGGGTGGATAATAACAGCTGTGTATTATTCATGCAACAATACATATTACTGTTGTAGTATTTTATTAATAACCATTGCAAATTAGCTGATAACAATGTCTAGTGCTCTAATAAATGTTTTTAGCAAAAATGACGTAGCATGAAAAGTCAAGTCCACAACACTTATAATAGCTGAATCTCACTTACATGATTTTCAAATATATGTCAATACATTAAATGATGCTGATGATGAGTTAAATGATGGTGGTTCTGTCTCAAACAGATTCTCTTCAGCTCACTCTGGATCTAAACACAGTGAATAGACGTGTTCGTCTGTCTGAGGAAAACACAGTTGCTTCATTCACTGACACAGCCCAGCCGTATCCTGAACATCCGGACAGATATGATGTTTGGCCTCAAGTGATGTGTAGAGAGAGTGTGTGTGGACGCTGTTACTGGGAGGTGGAATGGAGTGATGGTGCAGGTGTTTCAGTGTCATATAGGAGCATCCGAAGGAAGGGAAAGACTAAAGACTGCATCTTTGGATATAATGATCTGTCGTGGAGATTGTTCTACTCTGACTCCAGTTACTCATTCTGGCACAATAACAAAGAGATTAAATTCCCTGTAGTCTCCAGCTCCTCTAGAATAGGAGTGTATGTGGATCACAGAGCAGGAATTCTGTCCTTTTACAGCGTCTCTGACACAATGATCCTGATCCACAGAGTCCAGACCACATTCACTCAGCCGCTCTGTCCGGGGTTTTGGCTTTATAAATCAACAGTTAAACTGTGTCATCTAAGAGAGTAGCCTTATATTTTCACATATGATGCTTGTGCTGAATGTTAAATCACTTACATTTCACTTAAACACTTAGGAATGCGTGCAAATAGCTTTTCCTTTATAATCACTGAAGCTTTACACTGTACAATGAATCTTTCATTTATGTTGCGGCCGGCTATGCTTTGTTTGTCCTATTGAGAAGATTCATGAGTGTGCATAACTTAATCTCTGGCATTTTAAAGCACAAATTCAGATTATGGGACACCATACTTGGCTGCACTTCATATATATTATAGGGGAAATAAACATGATTTCTAATATGCAAATATTTGTATCTATGAAACTTTTAAATATTTTTTTAATGAGACAAAGACCTATTATATGTCAAAATATTTTTCAAATATTTTTTAAAATAATTTTAAAAGATTAGATATATTTTCTTGTCATCATCCTTTTAAATAACTGTTTTTATTTCACCTTTTACTCTTTAAATAGCAATGTTGTATAGTAAGCTGCTTAAAGTTTCAGCTGGTTTTACCAATTATATAGTGGTTTATCAAATATGTAAGATTTAGTTGATCATAGTTTTATTTTCCTTCATTTCGATCAAATTATTCTTATTTTTTGTACTTTTAACTAAAGTGACCTTCAGTTGCAACTAGCTCTCGACAATGTTCATATTCAGACTGTAGCTGATATCCGTTATAAGATGCTCTGTGTTTTTCATTGTAAGACAATATCATGTGCAGTTTTTATTTTTACTTTTGATTCTTGACTCCTTTTAAAACCAGGCAATCTTATGTATAGCCTACTAAAATGGATGACTTATATAATATATCTATAAATATATTAATGTTATATAAATGTTGTATCTGTAAGTTAATGCTTTTCTAACCCTAACTATATAATGTTTCAATACAACACAAAATAATAATACAATACTAACTAAATTCTGATTTGATCTTTTGATCTGTTTTTCTCTTATCCATACACCTTTGACTTATAAAGACTAAAACAAAAGATTAATTCTTTGTTATTCTTAATTAAAAAGCACAACAAGAAAACAGTAGGCTACAGCTTACATAACATTTATTAAAGGGGTCATATGATGTTGCTAAAAAGAACAATATTTCATGTATTTGGTGTTATGCAATGCAGTTTAAGGTTCAAATAATCATTGTTTTACACATACTGTACATTAATATAATATATTAATATAATATACACCATTCTGAAACACATCGATTTTTACAAAGCTCATCATTTTGAAAAGCAAGGTGTGCTCTGATTGGCCAGCTATCCAGTGTGTTGTGATTGGCCGAATTTCTCAAGCGTGTGACGGAAATGTTACGCCCCTTAACATATGTGATGTCTGGCATGACAAGACAATAACATTAACCCATTACAAACAAGGCCTTTGTTGCATCATAATTACTGATTATAGTGACTTATACAAAGTATTTTTACTTTCAAAAACAAAACACTATGAAACCCAATATGAAATATTTTTAGAAATATATCCTTATGCTGTATGGGATTAAACAAGAATATTTTTCTTACCCTCTAGGCAAATATTTTTTCTTGTTGTAAACAAAAAACCATTTAAATTTTGATATATTTTTCAAAAAACAATACTTATCTTACATCATTCTGCTTCTCAAATAAATGTCAGTTTACAAAAATACAAGACAAAAATACTGTTACAAAATAATTGTCGCGATTCAAAAATTCATTTGTAGAAATGAACAGAAATGAGAAATGTCATGCAAACAGAATATTAATGGAGATCTCTTTAAAAATGCAAATGTGAATCTGAGCACATTTTTTAGATCTTTTCTGTCCCAAGAGTCTCTGTTTGCTCTGCGTTTGATCCCATTGCAGTCCTGCAGGTTGTCATACAGATTGTAAAGCATGTCTATGACTGGGTTGGATTGGAGGGTATCTGATGATGCATTGTCAAGAGTTCTGGAGCGCGGTTATGTGTGCGAGCTGCTA